>NW_025320674.1:0-143857 GCF_019176455.1 Solea senegalensis
GTGGGTACAGCCCAAAAGCTGCCAACCAAGTGAAAACATAAGCCTCACCCAGGGCTTTACCATTCTAAACCATACCGACTGTACCAAACCGAACCGTATTATCATAGAAACAGAGCAAACACGCTTGCTGCTGCTGCCACCTTGTGATAACCACAGCAACACAAATTATGTTGTCACTGGGGTAGAAAGATTAGCTTTTTATCAATGCAATCATTAATGATTGAGTCACAGAAACAGATTTTCTTTTTATAATCAAGCAAATAATCAAATACTAGTCCCTATTCCTAATCAGAATTACCAAGTTTTGGTCTCCATGAAGACTACTGATCCTGACAAGGTGAGTGTTTACACCAGAAGAGGTAATAAATACAAGAACACACACACACACAAACCAGCATTTGTGTTTCTATGGGAGTTCAGAGGGTGTGACCAGGAACGTGTTTGGCAGGTGTTTTCCGCTTCGTCATTTGCAGGTGAACTGTGGTAATATTACACGTCTGGAAGGAAGAAGAGAGTGACTGTGGCACTGAGACAGGCAGGAGTCTGCTGCTGTATTCTGCCAAAACAACCAATGGCATGTGTGATACTCTGGTTTCACAGGAGTGTGCGCGTGTGTGTGTGTGTGTGCGTTCGAGTGTGCAGAGTGTGTCAGATATGAATAAGCCACTCGAGCCGTTCCCTCTTCCTGTCAACACTCCGAGGGGAGGAATGAAGAGAGGAACGAGCTGACACACACTGAACAGATGCCCATTCAACATCACACATTACAGCTAAAACAACATGTAATCAGATTACCTCCTGAGCAGCCATATTACGGTCATCGGTTACGACAAATGTCAGGCTTTGTATTACCAAGACACGGCAATCAATTTCTTCTTATGTAATATCAAAAAAATTGATATTTCAACAATAATTCCATTGTGTGAGTGTGATATTCTAATGTGAAATCACTTTGGTTTTAAGATAAGTGTAGATTATACAGTATGAGTATGTGTAGTATGAGCTTGAAAGATTGCACATGAAATATTGCACTTGTGAAATTATAATGGTTATATTGCACATAGGTTGACTTGTTACCTGTTACATGTCATCTGCTCCACTGAGAGCAGGAGACCTGTGCTGTATAATGTTAAAGGTTAATAACTTAGGAGACAAGACAAGCTTTTCACAGCCTGTGGTATGATATATATGAAATATATATAAATATGAATTTCATTCAAAAGGTTCAACCTGAAAAAAGGGGCACAACTCCACAATTTTGGGGCTTAAGTATATTAAAGCAGAACTTAGGAGGTGAGAGGGAAACCACAAACTGAATAAAAAAAGAGGCCAGTGATCAAGTGTCTGCATAAAGAAAGGAATGACTCTCAAAGAAATCTACAAAGACGTGGTGAAGACTAGGGATTGCACAACACCACTTATTCATGTCCGATACCAATATCACCAACCCAAGTATCTACCGATACTGATATCAATTTGATACAGTTATTTTTTACCTTTTAAATTATGTTGCTGTCAACAAAACATGTAAAGCTATTTCAAAGACATAATTCTCCAACTGTGCAACAAATATTCTATTCTATGATTTTTGGATTACATCAGATTTTACGGATCTGGTGATTTTGAGTATCGTATTGGCTCATCCCAAGTGAAGACTCGCCTTCAAACAGGTCCTGAAGCCTGTAAAGTTTTGTCACTGCAACAGGAGAAGATGGGTCTTCCTCCCTGAAGTATCTCTGTCGCTCACAGCAGAAGTTATTGTCTGTTTTTACTCATAAATGCAGAGAAATGATCAGAAAACTACCTCTAATGTCTTTGAGTCACTGCTCTGCTCATTCTGAGCACTCCCCATCGAGGAGAGTAGGGGGTAGCAATACTAGCAGAGCTGATCCAGCTCCATGCAGTATGATGACCGTGACAAACTCATTTACTGTATATCCTTTATATCCTTAAAATGAACTTATTCCAGTTCCGTCTGGCCCTCTCGGCTCAGCTGGAGGACTCAGACCCTCCAGGGCGTCTGCACTGAGATCGCAGAGTCTGCTTTTAGTCATGCTAGAGCACGTCCAGCCATGTGAGGCTGTGACCTCACTCAGGGCCTGAACCACCTCCACTCACTCCTCTCAGCGTGGAGGAGCAGCTGAACTACACAGGGATCCACTCGAGTCCCTGAATTCCTCACTGTGTTGCAGCTTGAGGTCAGACAGGCCTCAAGCTGCAACACCGTTTGCCTGCTCATCTTCTGGTCACTTCAGTGGCTCAGCGCTCTGGTTCCCATCACTATGGTCACAGAGGTGAGAATGTCCTCAGCAGAAGACATGACTTAAAGATATAATATGCACCATTTCTATGCAATTTACATTAACCAAAATGTTTTCAACTCTTTTTGAATCAATAGAAATCCATATTTCATATTCTGGTATTGTCCGTGGCGAGGAGGCGTATACTGTGTATGCTCGACATTTTCATTAATATTCTGATATGCCAGGAGAGATAAGACATTTGAGTCAGCATGAAACACAAGACGTCCTTTTCAGAGTGAAGTGGCTCCACTGACAATTCCAGCTGACACAACACAAGCATGTGCACATGCACAGAGGAAGTGTGCAGCCAATGGTGAGTGGGATGTGTGTATCTTTGTGAGGAGCAAAAAACTAATAAACCGCTGGGAGTGAGGACATTTTGGGAAAGTGGGGACATTTTGTCTGGTCCTCAAATCTTTAAAGGGCGTTTTGGGAGTTTCTTCCTGTTAGAAGGTTTAGGTTAAAGGGTTAGGGTAAGGGGCAAGGGAATGTCTATGAATGCCCTCAGTAACAATGCTGTGTGAGGATGTGTGTGTGTGGTATGGGGGCTCCTAAACAAGTTCTTTTTGTTTCCTGATAGGCTGCGCTTAAGCATAAACACCGTGGGAAGAGGGGGGATGGGGGTAACCTCAAGGATGTGCTATTGACACAAACACACACAATCATAAAAGATTCAAGCTAATATTCATGAGTAAGGTTGAAATATGAGTTAGATTCAATTAAAAATGTTGCTCTCCTGGTGTGTGTAAATGTGTGTGCTTGTCAGCAGACGCTGCATGAAGGAATGTGTCCCCTTAGGGGTATAAGTGTAGAAGGTTCCACCAGTGAGAACAGCCACATACCCCTACAAGTATGTGGGGCACACACACACACAAAAGACAGTGTTTGAAGCATGAATTTATGAATCTATGAACGTGTTTGCAGTTATTACTCTCAAGAGAAAGCTTTCATCGAACTGGGTTTCTCCCTTTCACACACACACAAACACACACTAGTATGCAAATAAGTTGTGCACTTCATCACTCCTGTAAACGTACATAGCCATGCCGGAGATTGTCAAAATGTTCTTGACCACCTCAAGTCTTTGACAGGAAATGACAGGATGACACACACACAAACACACTTTTGTCCACTGAGATCAGTTTGACTAGCATCTTTACATTAAATAATAGAAAACTGCGATGTCCCTCTGACGTTTCTCATGTTTCGTCAGAGAAGAACTTCATTTTCTTCTGAAACCACAAAGGTAACTGGTTAGCTCATGAGCTGCATCTGCCACCAGTACTAAATAAATAACTTTATATATTATAACGCACACTGTTTTATTTGTATATTGGCAGCTAAAGACCTGCCGGAGAACCCATCCATGCTATAAAACAAAAATCAGCTTACTTGCACTTGAATGTTACTGTTTGTACTTCTGAATAGCAGCTGTAATCTATACTGAACTGCCATTTAATTTCAATAACCAGTGGGAAACTTTTATTGTGAAGGAGCTGTGGGAAAAACAAGGCATTTGTCACCAAAATGTGATTTTCTGTTGTTTTAGCTGTCAGCTAAAAAATTACACAAAGTAAATATCCCATTTATTTAAAGAATTGTTGGAAGTAGATATAAAGCTGAAGGCCACAGAGGAAACAAATAGGAAGTGACAGTGAAGTCACCATGTTAGTCCAACTGAAACTGTACAACACCAAATTTCTCAACAAAGCTAGACAATGGATGTCGAGCTATTACTACACGTGTAAGTTCAGTCGAGCAGTCTTGGAGCTCTATGGATATGCCACAGTTATATGATACATATTAGACGAAAGAATAATAGACAAAGCCTTAGACAGACAATAAACTGGGTATTTGGATGATTACTTGATATGCCTACTTTAAGGGCAAAAACAAGTACAGCATAGACCGAAAAACTATATTGACGTCAGATGTAAAATCTCAGATTAATATTTGTGTTTCAACAATGCATTAAAACAGAACTTTGCACGTCTGGTAGCATTTTCACCTTTTTTCTCTATGGAGCTCCCCCTTACAGTTTTTATTGCACATGTGTCATACTGCTAGTGAATAGAGTTAGACAGTGATAATTGTTATTCGAATGATGATACTTATGTTTGAGTTGCAGTATTGACAGGACCTGTTAGACAGGAGCTTTATGTAAAACTATTGCTGAACTGCAGGGATTAACGCAAAAGATAGCAGACCTCCTGTTCTCTAATACAGCAGAGTATACTCAACACTAGCAGTTTAAAATAAAATGAAATTAAATGCAATTTTGATCAGATTTTATATGATCACTTTGTTCTTGTAATTCCACTGTTTTCAATATTTTCAATAAAACTGATGCAAGGCGTGATATCCAAAGAATCCACCTGTTACTTACACAAGTGTTGCAGGCCAAGCCAGGTCCTTTAAGAGCGGGTGTGGCCTTGTGGGTACTGTGTTTGTGTGTGTGTTGTAATATTTGAAATAGGGAAATGGCCCTTTAAGGCATTTGATACCTGCTTACAACAGTAGATATCAAATGTAAGGTTGGAGTATAGTTTATGCTTAATAAACAGACGAGCATTGTGGAACCCCAGTACGCGTGTGGCTGAGTCTTTGATTTAAGCAGCGAGACGATGGGAAGAAGATGGAGGAGAGACAGACAGACAGACAGACCACCCACCATGCCTGCAATTGATTGCTGTGTCAACTGTGCTTGACACCGCTGCTCTTTAGAGCATCACACACACATACATACAGCATACACACACACAGGAGTAGCAAATCCAGTGGTAGCAGAGAGCAGGACAGGCATGACTAATCTATCATCCCGACAACAGGAGTCGACAGGCTGACTCGAGTATTAAAAAACTTCCCCTCAAGACTCCAAATTCATCCGATTCACCGTAGCACTCTTACACATTCACACAGCTCAACACAGTCACATAGAGAAACAATACTCACTTTACTTTTTTGTCATTTATATCATTATTCATTTGCTTATATGACTTAATGTGGAATTTCAGCCATTCCCAAACTTGAAAACATTTTTCAACTCAAAATTGTTGGTTTTACTCACTGATCTGAGACACTTTAACTGTCACAGCGCTGGACTTCTTCTCAGCAGCCATGTGCCACCTCCCACCTCCTCCCGCGCTCTTTCCTCCTTTGTCAATGAAGGCTCGGACTCGGCAGGTGTATTCTCCTCCGTCCTCCTCACCGACTCCCCTCACAGACAGCCTGTACTCCCCGGCTCCTGTTCTCTCCAGGCTCGCCTCACCTCGCTTTCCTTGCACGGTGCTTGAGGACGTGTTTGAGATCACAACCCCGCTGCGCTCCATGGTGATGATGTCACGGTCGCCGGCCAGCCAGGTCACTTCCAGGGCGAGGGCCTGCAGGTTGCTGGCACCGACGGAGCAGAGGAGGGTCAGTGTGTCGCCGGGGGAGAGGAGCGGAGACGAAGACGAGGACGTAGTTTTCACACTGAGGGACTGACCTTGAGAGGACAGAGACAGTGTCAGACCCTTCATCATTCTGTGTTCAGGCAATAAATATAGAGTCTGAGTGTCTTTAAAACCCTGAAATAATTGGTTGTTTTTGTTTACTCATAAAAATGCAGACATGGCTTCAACATATGTTAAAAGACAGATCAATCAGAAAATCCAACACATCTAAAGATAAGGTAATAAGGAAATAATTGACAAATTAAGTCATAACTAAAACATGTGCATTTAAGATCGCGGTTGCTGCGTTCCATTTAAAATGGAAGTTGGAACCGGGAATGACTATACTTCTGAACACTTCTAAATTTTAGTAAATAAATCATTCAGCAAGTAACATTCAGAGGAGCGGATTTGTTCAGCAGTGATGCTAAAGATGTTTCACACGCACTCAAAGTAAAAAAGCCCTACAAATGAAAAGTGGCCATTAGTCTTTTCTGTATATCTTCAAACAGAGTTGAATCAGGGCTTTGGATCTGGTCTCCACTAACAACGCAGACTGCAGTATGTGGGGAAGAGTCTCTGTATGGTGTCTGAGAAAGGACAAAAGAGACAAAGCCCACTCTGTTTGACATTTCTCATCCTCTTTACTCAAGCCGGTGAGTCAATAAGAACAGACTGGGACACAATGGACCTGAGAGTGACACCTCTGTGTGTGTGTGTCTCATCTCTGGTTTCATTATAAACCACTAGGTGTTTTCAAACACTTAAGAGGATATGGTTACCCAGAAGATGTAAGATATGGTGACCACAGCAACCAGAATAAATGAAAGAGAGATGGTGGGTGTGTGTGTGTGTGTAGATATATATACACACATAGATATAGATATACAGCTTCACACATTTAAAAGGCTTTTGGAGGGGTTTTAGGGTTAGTGGTTAAGCATTCAGTTGGTATGACTAAGGATTGCATTGTGTTAATAGTAGTAAGTAAGTAACTGAGTAGGTATGCTGTGTGAGAATGTGTGTGTTCACGTCTTTTAGGCCGTAATTTTGATTCAAACCCATCTTTTTAAAGGGCATATGGGCTGGTACTCACAAATATAATGGGCTTTTCGAGGTTGAAGCACTGGTTTTATGGTTCTAGAGTTAGAATTAGGTTTAGGTTAGACGTTAGGCTTAGGCATTTATCTGTGATGGTTAAGGGATAGGGGTGGAAATATTTAGATAACCTTTGATTACAATTCTGACAGCAACCATTATGATACTAAAGTGATTCTAAATTCAGATTCTAAAGTGACTATGTAATTACATCTTAATGCATTATTTGTTTATTTATTTATTTTTTTATTGTATTTTCTTCCATTAGCATTTATTAATACAAAATTGAACAACATACGGAGAACCAAGGGAAGAAAGAAAAATCGAAATATTTTTTTTCAGAGTTTCAGAGTTTTCTCAGTTTTGAGATTCGTCATTACTTGCTAACTTTTTTGCTGATCGGCAGCAACAGGAGTCGTTTGTTTATCCTCCACCTCCGGGTGGTAATGTGACATCTTGTTGCCCATTTGGGTTGTGTTACCAAGAAATTTTAGTTTG
This sequence comes from Solea senegalensis, assembly GCF_019176455.1. Classification (NCBI taxonomy): domain Eukaryota; kingdom Metazoa; phylum Chordata; class Actinopteri; order Pleuronectiformes; family Soleidae; genus Solea; species Solea senegalensis. Next base: position 7,331 of record NW_025320674.1, read on the forward strand.
GTTTTAAAGAGTGCACATACTTTTGTTTTGTTGGCTTTTATTCAACTTGCTTCTTCGGTTTATAGTCCAGATTGTGATGGTCTGATTTTACACTTTTGTGATTTCTCGATTATGGTGGTTTCATAATCAATACAGATTAATTTAAGAAAGAATCACAATTCATTGGAAAAAAGATGACTTCTCTGACCTCTAGTAATGGGCTAGGGAACATGGTATGTCTATTGCTGTTTTTCCATCATGGTACAGTTCAGTTTGGCACAGTATGGTACAGTTTACAATGGTAAAGCCCTTTGTAAGGCTTGCGTTCCAACTGCGAACAGCACCTTCATGTGGTAGGCAAGGTGTGGGCCATGTCCAATGGCCATGTCAGCGAGATATGTAGCATGACATTCAACGCGACAGACAACAATGAAGGATAACTTTTTTTCTGCTTGGTTTGTGGCTGTTTTTCTAAACAAGACGTGAAGCTTTGTATGAGAAAAGACTGCAGGCGGAAGAGATATTTGTTGCACAATAAACTGACTGTTGTGGGTGGAGCTGATTTACCCAACATTACCATACTATCTTACTCTGGTACCTCAAGGGAACGGGGCCAAAAAATGGAATGTTAGATGCTGATTATTTTTGGTACTTTTTTTTTGTGTACCGTACTGTGCGAAATGGAATTGTTCCACATACACTGCTTATCAGTGTCCTCACTAAGATTGTTGCACAAGAATGTGTGTGTCTTCTCTAAAGACAAGATGAGACAGAAATACAGGCAGTGAGGGTCAAGAGCCTCCAAAGGGGGGCCAAGTGTAGAAAAAGACAGAGTTTCACAGGGAACATAAATAAAAGACAGGGAGACAAAAAGAGAGAGAGACCTCTCCCACATCCCTCTCTTCATTTTCCCATCCTTCATTTCCTTCCTGAAACCCAACACAGTAGCTCAGAAAACTGCAAACACATGCAGAGCAGTAGCCTCATTTATCAAGAAGCGGGAGAAAAGATTTGAAGATTATCTCTGGCTCCCTACAGGAAAATTATCTACACATTCAAATCTCTATTATAACTGCACACATACGGTGTAATTACTGCTGAGTATGAAGGGAAACTCCTAATGCAGGGCCATATTTAACAATGTCACACAGATTCGGGGCCGATAGTGCTTTAGCTCCTGAACTTTCCAAAATAAAGGTTTTCTAATCATGTAAGAGAGCATTACATAAGTGTAATGAGTGTCATTATGAAGTAGGCCTAGGTAACATATTGATAATGAATAATTGTTTCTAACACACGTAAATGTCCTTCATTTAAAATTTAAACAACTGTTACCACCATGTGGCAGCAGCAGAAAGCATTTAGTTAGCGGACATCATGTATTTTTGCAGAAGTGATGACATTTACGATATTTCTTGAATGCATCTCGAAGAAGCTCCTCCTAGTCAACACACTGTAGATCCCGCAGAAGTGATGGAAATTGCCAAGGTCTTTGAATGCATTTTGTTAGCTGCTCAACGCAGCGTGAACCCTTCCTTAGTTTATAATATTCAGATAATAATGTTTTTCTTACCTGTTGGAATGACTTTAACAGTTCCCATCTCCTTTGTACTCTCCACAATCTTTATCCACTTTCCGCCATTCTCGTTTTCATGCGTCCACTCTGTTCCGTTGCACTCATAAGTCCCATCGTTGGACGTCATCACCCTGGATATCACCAGCTCAAACACTCCATTCTTCCCAGGAACAAGTCGGATGCCTCCATCGGCGTAGCGCCGCGCAAACTTTGCCCCTGTGGTGACACCACCCTGTGGACCAAACGTCAGGATTTCCTCTGATGTTGTGGCGGTCTTCAGCAGCCAGGTAACCGACAGGTAGGTGGGGTGGGTGAGCACCCGGGTGACATTACAAGAGAGTGTGATGTCACTTCCTTCTGGCACTTCTTGGGGCAGGGTCTGCGGGGAGACGCTGAGGGTGTTGGGAATGACTGGAAAGAGATGGAAATAAAAATTTCAAATAAATAAAAACACTCTTAAAAGACGGAAACTGTTCAATATGAACATCAAAGAAAAACATTTTGATAAAGTAAATTAAGCTTAGTCTTCCTTTATTAATGATATTTCAAAAGAGAAAATGAGAGGATTCAAGACACAGAAAAACAAATGGCTGCACTGGAGAGGCAGAGAAAACGGCACAAATAATATTTACGACTATTGACTTTAACTGATAACACACGATATTACAGTACTCTTACATGTCAAAGCTTTTTATATACATATTAAGAAGATGATCTATAGGTTTACAGAGAACGCCCAAAAGTGACATGGAAGGGAAAAAAAAGATTCCCTTATTATTCATAAAGGTCAAGAGACGTCCATATCATTTTGACCCTCAATATCAATACAATATATTTTATATCAACTGTGAGTTAACAGTAAATCCTGCTATAAAAAGCAGTGGTTTATTTTTATTCATTCTTTTTCCATTAAAAAAATAAAAAATAAGGGTAATAAAATTAGTATTATATAAAGTAGGTATAAAGATACTGAATGAGCTAATAGAAAATGGCAAGAATATACATTTTAAATAGACTAAATAAAGTCAGTAAAGTAAAGCATTCTCCATTGGCCAATCCACTATCTTCCACATCATCAGGAGTGATAGTGGAGGTTGTTTTTAAAAAAGATGAATAATAATATAATAACAATTAGCACATTTCTTCTTGTTTAAGTGTTTTATGATGACTCGGGGGAACTACAACTGTTTTTGGACTCATGTAACATAACAATCACGTGTGTTTAAGGCAGAAAAGTTAAAAGGTGAGGGTTCACGTACTTGCTCTCACCGTCCAGCAGGTCAAAGAGTCCCGTCGACTTCTCACTGATCAGTTGAATGCAGCCACTGTTGTCATTGTAGTCAATGTTTTGCCAAGCAATGCCCTCTGACACATAATCTTCCTGGAAACAGAATTTATATTATTTCTGTGGGTGAAGTATGTGGCCCTTTTTCCAACTGTGGTCCCAGCTCGCCTCACCTCGAGACACTCGACACACACAAACCAGTGACTAGTGACTTGTAAAGCAGTTGTTTTCAGTGTTACTGAATCGTTAGAATCAGTTCATTAAAAATATTTGTACAGTACTTCCTCCATGACCGGTGCACAGACTCCGTCTGACACAGTCATTGGACTGAAACACAGCGGCAGAGTTTGTGATGCGATCGGCACTTGCGATCAGCAGTGCTGTCACCAGACACCAAATACACCAGACTCCTCTGTTAAATATTGAGATTTTAAACATTTCCCTGGTAATTGTTGGCGATAAACCCAAATTTTTAGGATGTATTAAGTCTTTTTAACTAATCTACAGTTCGGCATTGTTCGGCTTTGATTTTTGTGTCAGATGTCTCTTCCTGTGACCAATCAGTGGCCGGCAGACTGATGATGTCATGCATAGTATCGCCTCCGCAGGTGCTAAAAATAGTACCTGGTACAAGGTGCTATCGCTAACGGAAATGCAACTTAACCGTGCCAAGGTGCCATAAGTGACAGTCAAACAGCAAATACTGCAATACAGCCAGAGAGAAACAGTTCATGAAACAATGAGTCTGTGGGTTTTAAGGTGTCAACTGATTATTGTCAACTGGATTGGGTTTCAGCTGTGTTTGTACTGTGCAAAAGTATTGAACAATGAAAGGGACGTTTGGCTGAAAACACGAATGACACCTACTTGCTGAACCCTGAAGATGTGCTGGTTGATGTAACACTGCAGTTTCTCGTTGGAGTAGTTGATGCACAGCTGCTCAAAGCTGTTTGTCCGGAGGTTCTCAAATCCAAACATGTCCAACACACCGATGGACAAACACTGCAAATAAACACAGTAGACGGAACAATTCATGTGTCGGAGTTGTTTCTCTCCCCGTTTATACTCCTGGTGGGAGTTTCTATGCACTCTTACTCGCATACAAGCATGCACTTGCACGAGTGTTAATGATCTCTTCATTACTTACTAGTATAACAGCTAAAAGATTATGTGCTGACTCACTCATAGTTACTGTTCCTGAAGCAACATCCGTATTGAATAACAACAAAACACAAGATTGTTCCAGTGCCTTGATGATGTCACTGAATATGATGTCATTTAATATATTCAAGTTTCATTCCCTATTTTAACTCTTTCCATATATTCAGATTTTCATTCAATATATTCAAGTTTCAATTTTCATTCAATATACATATATATACACATATATACATATACATACATATATATGTATATATTTTGTGATGAGTATTGCATTTTTTTAAGGATCATTAGTGACTTACAGAGACTGAATCCTCCATGTCTCGTCTATTGAACAGTGCATGGTTGATATGAAGGGTGATCCAGTCAAACAGAGTGCTGTATAATGACATGGCCATAGAGTCCCGCATTTTGGAGGCCTACACACAGAGAAACAAACAAACAAACAAATCAAATCAAAACTGAAATCTGCCTCCTATTAAATGCACAATAAGATCCCAATAAGAGTGCTTGAAACTTAACCTTTTCGAGTGTGTATGGTGAGTCTATGGTGGCATTAGCGGTCACCACTCTCTTCTTGGTCAAAGTCTTCACCAGCAGCTCTTTTTTCACCTAAAAATAACTTTAAAAGTTCTGAAATACTGCAATAGACACATTCATAAATCATTCAATATGAGGTCTAGCAGATCCAATTGTGTTTTATGAACAAACCTTGAGCAGGTCAGTCAGTGTAGACAGGACTTCAGGAGGTCCAGCCTCCAGGATCTGAGTGTCGTCTGATGCTGTGATCGTCACATTGCCCAGGTGGAGGATGGCGGAGAGGAGGGAGAATATGCTACATGGAACAAACACACACACACACAAATAGAAGTGGTATTACACACAGCCAAACGAAGTCTGCTGAAGTTGTAGCATCGTAATGCAGGTGATGTAGACGGTAGAGGTGTGAATTTTGTCATGATTCGATTCAAAGCAATGATATCTTAAAGAAAGTTTTGAACTGAATGATTTAGAATTCCTATTTTTGTCATCACGGATTCTATAGCTGAACAATCTTGGTGAAAACATCATTGCAAATGTGATTTGAGCTGCAATACAAGCACAATTTTTAAGTGTGTCAGCTCTCGATTAATTCAAGGAATCTCCAGTGTGTGCAATGCAGATTTGACATGGAGACCCTCACCTTCCTTTCACCTGTATGTGGGATACCATGGCAACCATGGCAGTAAATGACATTCTTTGTTGTAAGAACAGACCAGTGTGTGCAGTGCCAGGTGCCGTCAAAACATTCTTTTCAACTAGAATGAGTTGTCATTGAGTCCTAACTGATTCTTTGAGGTGTCAAATTGACTGCATTCTTCAGGTGGTAAGAAGATTGGGCACAGAGAGAAAACACTGAGACAAATATGTCGTATTATTCACATTTGGATTTACAGTTAAAGCCTTGAACATCAAGCTCCAGTTTACCAGGGTCTTTCCGACATTACTTCTGACTGATAACACACACGCTCGCGTGTGCACACATACACATACACACAAACGTCGTACGATATCTTTCAGTATCTTATTTATATCTCTTCTCCTGCGTATACAGCCTCGCTGTTTGCTGCCAGTCATAAAACACAGCTGAATGGAGTCTGGGACTCTAAACATTGCTGTGCTGGTGTAAACGTACCAGTGTCAACCTTGAGCAACTGAGAATTAGCACACTGAGTACTGTAGAAGTTACAGTACTCAATAAACAAATTCCAAAATTCCGACTACAAATGGAACGCACCATAAACATGAAGACAGTCGAGGACGTAGTTGTCATCTTTGAGAAACCCTGACAGATATTTTGCACAATTTTCATTTTACCGCAGCATGAATTCTGAGATTAAGTAAGTAAACTTCTTTTTTACATGTGGCCCTAATACTCTTCCATAGAAACAACTAATCAGTTAAGGGAGAACAAAGAATTGACAGAGGGATTAATGATACAAATGATTGGTCATTTTTTTTTACACTTTACTATGTGGAAAACCAATTTGAATGGAATATCAGAGACTGCACTACAGGTGCTGCTGGTGCAGTTATATGTGCAACACTGTGTCCTGAAGGCTGTTTTGCACTTGCCAACAATGCTCCCTGCATTCTTCTCCTGTTTGACTTGACAAGCTCCGACCTGTTATTGAAACTAACGAAGGAAGCAGAAACTCTTCCCAACAGTGTTCAGTTAAATTGCACAATACATTTCTTGCAGTTTTTAGATCAGTACAATAACATGACACACCATCTAACTGATAAGTAGAGTGAAATGTTGTTGGTGGGGCATTTACAGTAAATACTTCTGGTATTCTTGGCTTTCCACACAGTCTTAGAGGACCAGCTATGCTGTAATAGTATTAGATATTGGGTCTATTTTAACTGTCTGGCATTTATAGCTCTGTCCTTCATGACAAATCCCACCTAAATTCATCCATTACCTATACCTGTTATAGTTTGAGGGTCTCTGGGGAAGCACCGTTAAAACCACCTGATGGTCCCGTCAGAAAATCCCCCACATGCCTTCGATAAGTATTATCACGAAAAGAAGAATTATCCATGAACTCAGTGGATCCCAAACTAAACTGGGGGGCATGGAGAGACCAATGATGACGGAAGCTGCACTGCAAGTAAAGCATGATTATGTTTTTTTTAAAAGAAGAGGCAGGCCCAGGTTTGTTCTTTTTTTGTCGATCGGTTTTGTTTTTATAATTCTCGATTTGCTCTTTGTGAATGAAATGACGTAACATTTGTACACTGTGTCCTTCATCAGAAAACGAGCAACACTATCAGACATGACTACAGTAGCAGTTTAACTTTGAGCAGTCAGATTCACTTCTGAAACTTTATACGGGCGCTTCCTTATGTTGTGAATTTGCAGTTTACTTGCACAATGTTGCTGTTCCGTTGCCTCAGTCCATTTTGACATCAAACAAATCACTTCCTGTGTGCGGCGCTGGAATGTCACCGTGTGACAGGAGATGTAAACACTGCTATACTAAGGAACACAGAGTTGTGTGGAGCTGACAGACTTCATCAGCATTGTGTGAAGTCATTTGACAACATTTTGAACTCAAGTGATATTTATTAAGTTACACACTATAGCTTTAAATTCTGCCTCCTTGACAAATTACTTACTTAATAATGACTTACTTAACACTGAATTACATGCGAGCGTCACTAGGTTTCTGTCGTCCTTCATTCAGGGAATCCCTCCTGACTCTGCTCACTCTCTCACTCTCACTCTTGAAAACTGATTTCATTTTGGTCCCTGTATACACGGTTCAGTCTGACTCCGGCCAGCAGGATTTCACCTGCAGCGTTTCTTATCAAACCCACACATACTGTTTTTTTGTGGAGGCCAGGAAGCCGACCATTTCCATAGCTTGCTGGAGCCTTTTGTACGCCTGCCCGAATTTCTCCACATCGTCTATATGGAAGCCCTGCTGCAAAAGAAACAGAGATGTATAGAGAGAGAGATGAGTGTAAACATTAAGTAAGACAAAGGTGCGTTTCCACCGGCTCATCTTGACTCTCCTTGGCACAGCATGACACGGAACGTGGGATAATCTCCAACAATTACCAGGGAAATGTCTAAAATCTCAATATTTAACAGAGGAGTCCGGGTGTATTTAGCGACAGCACTACTGATGGCGAGCGACATCACAAACCCTATCGCTGTATTTGAGTATATAGTACCCATGTTGAGTAGGTACGATTTTGTAGTTGAAAACCAACCTAAACTGTGCTGTGCCATGGTGAGTTGAGGCGAGACAAGGTGAGACGAGCTTGGACTATAGGTGGAAAAGGGGCTAAAGACATATAACTGGTAGATTAATTCAAAAATCAGAGGAACGGAGTCAAAGAGCAGTTTTAAAAGACGAGTAACATTCTGTGGCAAATTTCATTTACTTTTGTCAACTAACAAATCTCTGAAGTTTGCAATTCTTTGTATAATACTGAGTCGTTTAAATTAGAATAAAAAAAAAAACAACATGCCTGATGAAGATGTAATGTTTTGGTCCGGTATTCAATTGCTTTGAAAAATATCAGCCCTAGACCAAACTTCTTAATATATGCATGGAAAGAAATTAGATCATCATGACGATATAAATTATAAAAACAAAAAATTCCTTAAAATGTGTACAAATTATTTACTCCCTCTCTTGTGTTTCATTCACAGTTTTACATTTTCATAATTTTCATCTCTCTAAAATAACCCGACTTCACTGACAATACAGTTTAGTCTTAGGTTTATTATTATCAGGGATGCAAAACCTACAAAAAAAAAAATCTAATTCCATGACACTGATATCAACTGCACTGAAGTTAAAATAATTCTTTATATATACATACAAGATACAAATATCATATGCAGTGGTTAAATCCTTATTTTGCCTACACTAAATAATAAAAAGTAGCATGAATAAATAACTTTAGAATAAAAATTAAACTGAAGGTTTAAGTGCAGTAGAAGAAACCTGATTTTAAAGTGAAGTAAAGTGCTTTACGATATGTTAGTGGGAGTGAGTGATCCATGTTGCATTGTCACAATAAACTAAAAATACACCTGAAACCAAATAGAGAGACATTTCTTGTTCACTAAAACATAAATCAACATGCTGGAGTTTGACATGTTCTTAAATTGTTAATATACGGAGATGATTGTGAAGAAAAACAGGTGCACTTATAAACCAGGTCTTACAGTTTTATGTGAGCGCACACGAGGAGAGCTATAATTTACCCAAGTTTTTACGATATCAAGCATGTCTTTCTATTTAACATCAATCGCTGGATTTACCTATTTCAATCACATCAAATCACACAGCAGATCATAACCTGTCCTATATTTCTGATGCTGTAAAGACAGTGGAGCAAAGGTACCTGCTTGAGGTAGAGATAATCTTGTGGCTTTAGTAGATAAAAGTCCTCCCGCTCGTCTTTGGACGCTCCCACCAGCAGATAGTAGAACACGTGGTAGTTCCTGCGGGTCAGAAAACAGAGCTCACATACAGTCCACCATGTGACTTTCATTTCAACTCTGTTGTTGACTCAACACTGCACTGAGAACTGAAAACGTGTCTTGAGTTTTTTTGTGGCTTTGAGTTTCACTTTCATGCATTGATATTCTACAAAAAATGAGTACTTCTCCGAGTGTAAGAAACACCAAACTTCACAATAACAGCATGATTAGAGTTGAAACAATTAATCGATGAATCGATTACTAAATTATTCGACAACTATTTTGATTATCGATTAATCGGTTCAAAGCTTTTTTCATGATTAAAACAAGATTTCCGAATTTCTTTGCTCCGGATAACGAAGAAATCAATAAAAGTTAATAATTTTGGTTTGTGGACAAAACAAGACATTTGAGAACATCATCATTTCCAGGTTTGACGAACACCACTCAACATTTAACGTTTTCTGATATTTTATGGACCAAGCGATTAACTGATTAATCGAGGAAATAATCAACAGATTAATCGATTATGAAAATAATCATTAGTTGCAGCTCTAAGCATGATTATAGAGCTCCAGTATCTGACGGCATGCAATCTCATCAGGCAACCAAAACAATGCCATGTTAGTAGGAGGCTGTGCTGTTCAAATACATAGACATTTATAACTGTCGTCCTGTCATGTCGCTTTGCAGAAAAATCAGGCTGTGCCTATCTCAACAGACTACTCAGCTCCTAGTAGAGGCTTTGGTCATCTCACCTGCCAACAGGCCTCGCGACCTGCGAAGCCGCTACAGATGATCCAGAATGCGGCAGCACGCCTGGTCTTCAATCAGCCCAAATGGGCACATGTCACCCTCTCTGTTAATTGAGCTCTATTGGCTACCCTGAGCTGCCTGCATCAAATTCAAATCACTGATTCTAGCTACTTAAATGCTCTTCTAAAGGCTTGCGTTACTCCTCGACTACGCCGTTCATCAGAGGATAGCGTATTCCTCTTTTGTAAGTAAGTAAGCTGGTTTGGATAGAAGCGTCTGCTAAATGCTTAAATGTATTAAATGGCATAACCGGTAACAAATTTATCAAGTAATATGACAGACAACTCGTCTCTTTCATGGCTGTATTCATAAAAACTGAGGATGAAACACACTCAGCAAGCAAAAGAAAATGCAGTGACGGGAATCCAACGCTGATGAGGCAAAGTTTATTAGAATACTGCTGGTCTGAAATAATGTCTGTTCTGGCAGTTTCCATCATGATGAAAAGCACCACATGGACATTATAAGGGTCGATTCAAATTCTGCAATAAATTGTTCGATCTCCATTGATTTAAAGTGTGCAGTGAACAGAACACTGACAGCTTGAAACTGGCACAGACTACACTGTCATGGCTGTGTAAACACACAATGTACGGAGATTGCTAAGCGTCAAGCCCTGAAAATCAATAACTTTAATCCTGTGTAGTGTATAATCTGGGACACCTCCCGCCATACTGATGGAAAAGAGTAGAGTGGAAATTAGTTGCTGTTAAGCTGGGGGATATAGCCAAAAAAATGTCATCATCATAAGAGTAGTTGATATAGATAATTATGATGATAACAGTCGAGATAATTAAAGACTGAGCTTAGCTCCTGGGTGAAACTTCTTCATGGACACAAAGATATTAACGAAGAGAGGCAAGATTGAGATGGTTGGCTCACGTGCAGAGGAGAGTTAGTGATTATTTTGGACAAAAGATGTTGAAGATAGAGAGAGGAAGACCACAGAGAAGGATCATGTTGTGAAGAGGGGGACATGAGGACAGTTGGTGTAACAGAGAGGACAAAAAGGGATAGGGGCAAGATGGAGGTAGATGATCCGCTGTATCGACCCATAAAGAGAGAAGCCAAAAAGGGAAGGACAGAAAATTGGGTTGTGCAAAGTGTGCATTAATTAATTAATTATATATATCAGAATATATAATGTTATTGAACGATCAGCCAGCTCTAACAGCAACTATTACACACACACACACTCTGCTTCAGACATCATTGTTTATTTACAGTCTACTCTCCCATGTGTCTCCCACCTGGCCCCGCCCCCGTGGCCAAGCCCATTTTCCTGTCCACGTCATCACGTCAGTCGTGATGATTGGTCAGGTCAGGTGTTACATGTAGTCTGCCATATCTGTCAGTCAAGTCATTGAATGACTTTCAATGATCACCGAATATGGACACCAATATGTGGCAGACAAAAAGTATGCATCATGTAGTCTGAACTTCATCATACCTCTCTCTCTTATCTCGGGACACCAGGCGGCACCTTTCAAGTAGGTACTTCTCAATGACAGCCCTGCAAGAAACACACAAGAGGAGGATGTAAACAAAGCCTTTGTGAAGCTTAATCCACACTAAGCATTCATGACACAAGAAGAGAAAAGTAACTGTGAAACCAAGCAAATGCTGTACATCAAGCAAAAGTAAATGGTTAACTGTGCTGACGGAGAGTACACAAGCTGGCACCTCACCCTCTGATGACACCGCTCTCCAGATAGTTGAGCTGGATGAACTTCCCAAAGCGACTGGAGTTGTTATTCTCTGCAGTCATTGCGTTGCCAAAGGCCTGTTTAAAAACACGGGGAACATAAATTTCGACTGGGATAAACAGAGAAATTTGTCAACAAATGTAGCACAGACACTGGCACTGATACCTAAACACAGCGTGACCATTTTTCTAGTTGGCATGGCATGGTTTCCACAAGAGTTTGGTTTACAACTAACAGTACAAATACAAATTGGTCGAATACGTGGAAGAAGAAATGTGAGCATCCTCTAGGGCAGTGTTTCCCAGACTTTCTATGAGGACCTACTTTTCATAGATGGAAAACTATATCAACATATAAAATGCGATTGCATAATGCAGTGACTAATAATTGGCAGCCATATCTGTAACAAGTGACATCATTTTGAATTAAGAACACAAAAATAGAAGTAGAAGAAGCCTAATTTTTGAGAAATTGTTAGTATTTTTGGCCTAAAATTAAAAATAATCTTAGCTAGCATGTTTTTCACTCACAAAAGAAACAAAATATCTAACTTTGTCTTCATAGAACATTACAGCTTACAATTAAGAATTGGTAAAAACTACCAGATTTTTAGCCTGTTCCTCATTTAAAGGCACATTGGTAGAGTCTGAAAGTGGCTGTTGAAGCAAGCTTCAAGCTAGCTCTAGCCAAGCTAAAATTGCTTACCCAATTAGCAGATTATTTTTCTTAAAACAAGCAAATTTAAATCAGTTTAAGAATATTTGTTTTATTTTTAACAAGGCTGTTTTTGCAGTGAAATCATTTTCAATTGGTTGGTGAAATTAATAAACATGTACACACGGAAAATTCTGCTTATTTTGTTTGGTCATGTTATGTTGTAGCACTGTCTAACTAATCGTTCTGCACAACTTATGATTATAAAGAGGCAGTCTCACCTATAAAGAAACATTAAGATGCAATAGAAGCTCTATAAAATGTTGATGGCAATGATACTATGATGCAAAATGGCCATTTATTCCACGTCTCTCTTTTTCTTTCTTTCACTTTTTGCCTCCCTGTTTTCTTCTCGGGCTCTCCCCTTTGTCCTCTGCAGTCACACCCACACACACTCACTCACAGGAATCTAAAACAAATCCCTTACAATAAACACTGTTATACCAGATTCACCTGTACTGCATGACTGAACTACATTCTTAATCTGTGACCGTAATAACCCCTAGGCCACTGCACGTTTACTCTTGTGCATTTTAATGAAAACATGTTTAATACTTACTTGTGTATGAATTCCTGTTTTATGTTATTACACTGCTTATTCTATTCAAATTTTATAATTGTCACTTTTATTTTTACCCCTGATCTTCAAGGTGCAGTAAGTGAATTTCTCTGGCATGGCATCAATTAGGTAAAATCCATCATTATGGATTTTTGCCCGTTCAGTCTTCAGGTCATAGCTGTGTTCCTTTTGTTATTTCATCCAATGTGTAACTAGCTCTCATGTCTTCTCATCTCACCTGTACTTTTCTCTGCATATCTCAAAGCTGACTGGCTGATATCGACAGTGACGGGAAGTTTTAACCAGCCGTAACTGTAGCGCCACTTCTTCAACTCTTCAGTCCAACACAGTTTACCGCCAGCGATTGACATGGCTTCTCAACCTTCAGTAATGCGGTCAAACCAGGAGAATCACATCTGTGCACAGGCACAGGTAATGAAAGATAAAGTAGGCAAGATGTTTGAGCAGAAAATAAATAAATATTTTGATCCTAAAATAGGATCAAAATGATCATCTAATAACACAGGTCCAGTTCTATTAATATATCTTGGGTTGATTTAGGCAAATTCGCACCAATGGCATTTCATTTTTTTTTTTTCTTCATCAGAGATATTGCCTACTGCAGCTTTAAGGATCCATTTAAAGCAGCTTTTCATTAACTTGTCACTGGAACAAATAAGTAAATACACTGTACACAGTAAAGGCACAGTTTCCTTTTCAAAGGCTTGTGGTGTCTGTGACCTGCCAGTGCCCTGTCAATTACACTGCAGTGTGACACTTGTACAAAACAATTACCCTGGTCTGATTTTTAACAGGAAACACAGCAGCTATATGCGGGGATGTAGCCACAAGATAAGTGATGTCGAGTTTAATAACCTATCATTATCGTCTGACTATTACTGAATGAAACAGTGAAGCTGATTTCCGCAGTTTTGTGTGGTTATCAAGACTAGAAAAGTGCTATACAGATACAAACAATTTAGCATAAATTAAACAAGCTACAGAAATATGAGTCCGAGACTTGCGTCTGATTTATACTTATTTATACTCAGTCTTTTACTTCTTTCTGGGGCTGCAACAATGATTCCTTTAATCAATTATTAATCAATTAATAAATGACTTGTCAACTACTTTTCGGTTTTGAAGCTGTTGTTATTTAATAATCAAAACAAGCTTTCTGATTTTTCAGCTTCATAAATATGAATATTTTGAAGGCTTCTTTGCTCCATTTGAAAAAATAAATCATTACAACTGATTAATTTTATTTTGTGGACAAATCGAGACTTTTAAAAACATCATTGGGAGACACATGGGAGAGTAGACTGTAAATAAACAATGATATCTGAAGCAGAAAGTGTGTGTAATAGTTGCTGTTAGAGCTGGCTGATCGTTCAATAACATTATATATTCTGATATATATAATTAATTTATTAATGCACACTTTGCACAACCCAATTTCCAGGTTTTAACACTTTTTAACCTTGTCTAACATTTTATGGACCAAACAAGTACTTGATTAATAGAGAAAGTAATCAACAGATTAATCGATAATAAAAAATAATCATTCGTTGTAGCCATACTTCTGTCAACTTTCAATAATCCGTCTGTGTACCAGACATTTGCAGCTACTCTTTTTTTCAAATATCAAAAATCAGACAGTTGCTGATACCAAGTTCTGTATCAGCTCATCGCCTCATCTGTATCATGCTTTACATTTGCATGTCCTGCTTTTGACATGGCTGGCGCCATGTTGAGGCTTTGTAACCAGAAATTCACCTGCAACCAGACTTCCTGTACGATGATGATACCACCACTGTGAATCACACTGGTGTCCATTCGTTTGTAATGCAATTTATCATCTATTTATCTCCAAATGGGAACCTGATTTACAAAAAGTTCTACTGAAGAAAAGCTGAAACGAGCGTTTAACTCAACTAGGACTGCAACTCATTTTATTTTCATGGTTGATTCATCTGCTGATGGATTCATCGCTCGGTCCATAAAATGTCAGAAAACATGGGTCCACCTCCAAATGATGATATACTCAAATGTCTTGTTTTGTCCACGAACCAAAACACTCTGTTTGAATGATTTCTTTATTATATGGAGCAAAGAAACCACAACCTGAAAAACAAGAAAGTTTTTTTTTAATGACTTAAACATTATCAAAATAGTTGAGAATTAATTTAGTAATGATTAATTACTGAGCTGAGGTGATACTGTGCGTGATGTCACCAGACTGCCGTCCACTGATTGGTCAGAGTACCATCACAGAAGAGACATCCAACACAAGAATCAAAGCCAAACAATTCCGAATTATAGATCATTTAAAAAGACTTTAGAATCCTAAAAAATGTGGGTTAACAATTACCAGGGAAATGTTTAAAATCTCAATATTTAACAGAGGAGTCTGGTGTATTAGGCGACGTCACAAACCTTGCCGCTGTATTTCAGTCCAGTGACTGTGTCAGACGGAGTCTGTGCTCATGTCATGGAGGAAGAACTGAACAAATAGTTTTAATTAAGTGATTGTAATGGTTCAGTTACAGTGAAAACAACTGCTTTACAAGTCATGAGTCACTAGTTTGTGTATGTTGCGTGATTAAAGGAAGTCACAGCAGTTTCATACAGCTGTGCAGTGATGACTTTACTCTGCCCACGTTGAGTAGGTACTATTATTGTAAGGGGCTTAAAAGGGGCTTTATTTCCTGGTCGGCTTCAGGAGGACCCTGCAGAATCCTGAATCCTTTTTTTAAATAAATGCTCTATAGAGACAAGAGACTCCACCCAGGAGATATCACTGGGAAAACTGACAAATGCAGGGTTATTTGCTGCTTATTTGACACTTCAGCTGAAACTGGATCAGCCTTCTGGGACACATTTTAAGTAAAAAACAAGCTGAGCCAAGCTCCGCCTGAAAATCTATACTCCTCTTTCTTGTCTGAGCATTGCCGAGGGTCGTGTCTCGACACGTCAGAGTCAACGCCACAGACAGTGAGACAGGTCTGCATACTGGACCGTTCACACAAACACACACACACTCTTGCAGGTGGCGCAGTGAATTGCTGGAATGTTCCCTTTTCCACACACGCGCTCTAAAGGATTTCTTGTGCATGCACGGTGGCGTTATTTTCAACCATTTCGATCCAAGTTATCTTAAAACACATCAGATGTAGCAGGACAAAAATGAAAGGAATGTGGAACAAGAAAAAAAGTATAAAGCTGACATGTGGAAAAGAGAGAAACAGGTGTTCTGGTTTAGAGGTGAGATCCTATAAAAGGTCATTTCTTCTCAGGGTGTACAGGCTCCTATTTTACTTTTATAACATATTCCAGGTTATTAGCAGAACAACTGCCTTCAGAAAAATAAGCGACTGACAGGGTGGAGGGTGGAGTTTCCTGAAGTAAACTGCGTTTGATGATACCTGAGAATGAACTATAACAGATGACCAATTACAGCGTAGTATTAAGTGCTGCCTTTCTTCTGTTTTACATAATTACAAATTGAATATCGAGACATTTTAGACCAATGTTTTGAACAGAACAAGTAACATGATCAATTCAAAAAATATACAACTAATGCATAAGAAACAAGCGTGGCCTTCAGCCCCAAATCCTTTAAGCATCCATTAATCTGGAAATCCTCTGTGACTCACAATAAAATGACGTGGCAAATATTATGAATAAACAATGGGGTTGACTGTTAACTCTGTTCAAATGCCTTTCCAAGACTTATGGACTGGTTACCAATGTCTACTTGTGAACTATAAGTATTGGATGCATATGACGCTTAGTTTTAATGATGAAAACCAAAAAAAATACAACATGACAGTAGTCTTAAAAATAATTCCATACAGAAGTAGTCATTTTTTTTCTTAGCCATGCTGTAACGAGTACTGGTTCCAGAAAACAGAAAACTGTCATCTAATATTATGGCTCAAAAGGCTTTAAACATCTCATTTACCTAATCTCAGTTTGGTCAATACAACGGACTTCACACCAGAATCTCTTTGCCCTGAGCTCAGACTAATCCATTGTTGCTCCTATTTGTATAAACTAACAAGTGATGCTGCAGGTCACCATCATTCTGAGATATGAAGGCAACCACTGGAGCCAACAGATGTGACTGATTCAAACATTTGACCGTTAAAATAACCAGGGGAGGAAGTGATTGATATAAATGTAACTGGAATAAGCAATGGATCAGATCAAAGATGAGACTATCCCCATCTTTTACAGAAGAAGGAAGCTCACATAGATAGAGCTGGTTATCTGGATTAGCCATGTCTCTGACTCAAACCATTGAGGAGGAGTAAAACACGTGGAAATATTGACATGAACATGTGTGGTGTATGAGCTCCAGAGGACTTCAGGGACCTGAAACCAGAGGTTGTCAATATTTCCCTGTGATCAATCACCACCCTAATGGTGCAGCCATGTGATATTACCTGACTTTTGCTGATTTCCTGGACATGATGCACTGTGGATTATGGGATACAGCCGCCGGTCGCAAAGGAAAAACACCAGTTTTGACGTACAACTGGAAACAAAAATATAGCTGTATCTCTTGATAATGGGGCATGTTAATCCTGATAGAATCATGGATGATTCGAGATGACTTTTTCATGTCTGTGACACACCCTCGATAATCTGCCGAAAGGTGACACCTTTCAAATATGGATGAGCCGATACAATGCTCTCCAAAAGTCCAATATATCACATGCGTTACTATGCAAATAAAAATCAGCAACAGCATTTTAGCTGATCCATGTTGTGGGCTGTTTATTTTAAAATCGAGACAAAGATGTCATCTCACATGAGGTGATGAGGTATCTGTGATGATGACTTTTCCTGGTTTTAAAGGCTCTTGCATTGATAACTGGGTTAATGACCAACACCGATACCAAGTACCACACGTTTGAATAACTGATGTGAAACCAAGTCAAATGTCTTTTTAATTGTTATACCTGCATCTTTGGAATGTGTAATTAAAGAAAACACACTTTTCATTTCTGTTTTCACTTCTTAATGCACTTTTGACAATGGAAGTTAATGAGAAAGTAAGAAAGAAAGAAAGAAAGGAAAAGAAAAGGTGTTTATGACTTTGTTGTGTAGGTTTTCCAGCAAACTGGCTGAGCCTGTTCCGACACGCTCCCGTTTCTCTTTTCTCTCCCTCAAAGACAACGCCCTTCACATTCCCCCTGTGGAGCTCAGCACTCTGCTTCCTGGTCAGCAACAAACCAACCACCAGCAACTCAGTCAGACAGACAACCTGCTTCTAACTTCAAATAAAATGTTACTCTAACAGCTACTTACAGTAGATTATAAACAGGCCCTGATTACATGAGTAAGTGACAGTGTTTCGGCATCAAGGAGATCAGCACCAACCGCATAAAGATTCCACTATGAACTCATGCTTAGTGACACAATGAGTTAATTAAATCTAAGTAGAAAAAAAGAAGTCACACTTTTTTGAGTCCAGATAAAAAGAAGGAACATGTTTGACAGTCCGTGACTAATGCAAAGAAAATCCTGAGTTCACAAAAAAAGCAGCCAAAAAAACAGAACCATCAAAAAACCCACAAACAGATTAACGCAACAAATGATCCTCATGACGACAATCTTGGAAAGAGCCTTTAAGCCGATCTCTCTATGTCCTCTGCTTTTGAGGGGGATGAACACAACACAACAAAAATGCCACTGGAAAAAAAAACACTCAAGCTGTTGCTTATTTCAGGGACAAACTTGTTGGACCTGTTCCCAAAATAGGGAGGAATACATGCAGTATAAAGTTACACTCTCTAATTAAAGGCAAGTCCTTTGGGATTGTGTGTGTGTGGGAGCGTGTGAACGGTGTCATTTGGGTCCTGGATCCTTAACGCAAGAGGTTAGAATTGGTTGATGATTAGGCCGCGAATTGATTCAGAAAAGTCCGGGCACAACAGGCCTCCACACGCACTGTTACTGTGCTGTTAGAAGCAAAGACCGGAGAAAATGGTAAAAAGCAAGCAACATTTAGAACAGATATTATCATTTAGATTCAAATCTCTTACTAAAGAGTACTAGTTCATGTCCCCTCTTCCTTTGCTATTCACAGCTTTTAAGAAGAGAAAAGAGAAACAAAAAGTGTGTGTTTCCCATAAACACATGCATCTAACATTTTTTTAAAAAAAGGACATTTGACTTGGTTTCACATCAGTTATTCAGACATGTTGTGTCATTTAACAGAAATTTGAAACAGAAAGCAGAGATCAGGAGGGAAGTGTGGGCAAAAATAGTGTCCTGTTTCTCAATGACATGGTTAAGTGTCGTACAACATTTTGCTCTTAATTAAATGTCTGCATGACAATGGCTCAATATGATCATCCCTCATTTGCTCAAAGTGCCACAAAGTTTAAGCGATGCATCACACTGGTCAACATTTGCCGTGTTTTCTTTTCCCACCAGAACGGAAATGATTGGTGTGTCTAAAAAGGAAACTACATTACATTACATGTCATTTAGCAGACGCTTTTATCCAAAGCGACTTACAATGGAATCAAGTACAATTAGCCAGGGGTGGAATCGAACTTGCAACCATGATGTCTTTGGTACACAAGTGAGGGTCTTAACCACTGAGCCACTCCACCCTGAACTCAACTACCCTCAACTAGAAGGTGAACTTTGTAAAAGAAGGTAATTTTTGGTTTCAAGTCGACACAGCTAGCGACGAGATGTAAAAACAGATAAGAAAACTATGAAATGGATGCAATCAGCAAACTTATACCACAATGGGATTGTGTTGCTGGAGATTCTCTGCAGGAGCTATGTGTGTGAAAGCAAACATCCACAGAGGTTGTTCTGCACACTCTCTTACCAGCTCCCAAGTGTTATCACCAGATAAAGATAATAATAGCAGCCAGAAGACTCTGCATTAGACCTACTACAGGGAGTGAAAGGGCAAGTGTCCCCCACCTGTTGCATGCTGACGCCAGGTGCCAACATCATACCTGGACCCTCAGGAGAATTCTCTGCTACTGTGATCGCTTCTCACCCTGACAATGTCATTTGTCTGAAGTAGTATAGTATAGTATAGTAGGTGGTCTCACTCAGCCACTGTTTATTAGGTTATGATGTGTTTGTGTGGCTCTCAGGAATAGTGAAAAAATTCTACAGTATTTTGTGACAGACCAGCACAATAAACAATAAAAATATGATTAAATGCAGCTCCACTTGAGGATTTACAGATTGAGCCGGCCCCAAAAATGTTCTGTTTAACCAATCATGGATCAATGTCAGGTCAGGTAATCAGAATCTGGCCCTAAAATATAAAAGTGAAACTTTCAAGCCACTTTATTAGGTACACCCATTTAACTGCTTGTTAACAATCAGCCAGTCAGGGGAATGGCCAGGATGACTTCAGATGGAAAACTTAATTTAATAACCACTCTCTGAAACCCAACACCTCAATTCTTGAAGCAAATGGGTGAAGACCACATGGGACACTTCATTAGGCCCACATAAAACCTACAGAAATTGCCAGTAAGTGTTATGATTGAATATTCTGATTCAGAAGGGGAGAAACAAAAGTGTCAAGTTATATTTACTTGGCAAAAGTGCACCCAGGTGTCAGCACCTTCACCTCCCAGTCACCTACCTCTAGCACTGGTCCTGCCCCAAGAATGGTCCGCTCCAGTCCAGTGGAGTAAGACTTCTGGCTGAGTGCAGTCAAGCAATGGATGAGATAACTGCTGCTTTCAGTCTTTCCTGAGCCACTCTCACCAGATAAAACAATACACTGGTTGACCTGCCTGCTGAGCATGGTACGAAAGGCCACGTCTGCTATTGCAAATATATGGGGGCTTAGTTTGCCCAGTGGCTGGTTCTCGTACATCTTGACGTACTTGGGGTTGTAGTAAACAGGCAGGAACTTATTGGGATTGATGGCGATAAGGATCCTGCAGGCATAGGTGTAGATTTTCAACCCATAGAAGCGCTGGCGTAAAGCCTCGAGAATACTCTCCTCAGTCACAGTTTGGAGGTTGCACAGGTCATAGCAGTCATCTGCATTGCCTCCCTTGTTGCCTCCATTGATGGCTTGCTGCTGCAGGATGAAGTGGTAGCCCTGGCCCCGAGGATGCCATCTCTGCGCCTCTGTCGGCCACAGTAGAACTCGCATCAGAGGGCAGTCGTTGTCATCCAGCAGCATCTCCTCTTCACTGTTCCTCCTGACCTCCAGCAGCGTGTACTTTTGGCTGGAGTCCAGGCCAAGTGTGATGATGGCATTGTTGACGACCGACTTCGCCGTGTCATCAACGCTGATCTGCAGGGGACAGTAGGCGGCCGTGTCCTGGGACACCCTGGGGTAGATCTGCACAACACGGTCCTTTCCATTCCGCTCAGGGGCCACAGCTCCATCCATAGTGCTCATCCTGTTTTACAGATGCAGCAGATTTCAACATAACTCACTGTCCCAACTGTCTGCCAGCATCTTCTGCAGAAACACACAGATACACACATACTCGTTTAGGATGAGGTTTCACTTTACTCAATGGTCAAAAACATAATTATTATTATCAAGATAATTGCCAATTAAGATAATTCCAGTCTCAGTTTTGCTCCTGAGTGAGAGCTGAAGGCAAAGTTAATGGACATTTAGGGACATAAAATGACAAACTCGAGCCAAACTAGCATTAATAGCAACTGTGAGTTCTGTCTCAAAGCATGTTTGCAGGTTGCTTACTATTATATCAATATAGAGTGAAAGAATATTCATATTAGGGCTGCAACTAACGATTGTTTTCTGTTTTTCAATTATTCATTCAGTTAATTGAATAATTGCTTGGTCCATACAATGTCAAACAATGTTGATCAGTGTTTCTCAAACCAGGAAATGATGATGTTCTCGAATGTCACTTATTATTATTATTTTCATTATCATTAAACTGTCGATTATTTTCTTGACAATAATAACTGAGCCATCGTTTGGTCCATAAAATGTCAGAAAACGGTGCTTGTCAAACCTGGAAAATCATGATGTTCTCAAATGTCTTATTTTGTCCACAAACCAAAATTATTCACTTTTAATAATTTCTTTGTCACACGAAGCAAAGAAACAAAGAAAATATTCACATTTAAGAAGGTAAAACATTCAGAAATCTTATTTTAATCATGAAAAAAGCTTCAAACTGATGAATGGATTATCAAAAGAGATTTTCCTGCTAAATTTACAATGAAAGGAAGATCATGAAATTCTAATTCTAAAATACAAAATCAAACATTCTTGTTTCCCTAATTAGCATACACTCACTCACACACGCACGCACGCACACACACAGTATTAGAATGCTAACCTGTTGCATTTCCCCCCTTTACCGCCATAAAACCTGCCAGGAGACAAACATATTTAAGAGTAACGCGTGTCAAACTGGACACAACACGTCGAAATAAGACTCACGTTTCCAGCACATTTTTAAAAAGCAGACAGAGAGAAACGACGAGCGTGTGAACCTGCAGTCAGTCGGTCAGTTAGCGTTAAACAAGTCACAATCACACACTGCGTCAGGTAAAAAAAAGAAACTCCTCACCTGAGATTCTCCTCCAAAAACCCCCCAAAAAGGTGAGCTGGTGAAAGAGTCTGTAGTTACACTACTAAAGGTCGTTTCCCAGCATGTCGGCAAAAAAGTAAAAATAAAAATCACAGTTTTATTTGAGAGTTCGAGGAGACTAACGTCCGCTCCTCGTTGTTGTCCCGTGTTGAAAACTTATTCTGGAGTTACTTCCTACATTCTCTCTCTCTCTCTCTCTCTCTCTCTCTCTCTCTCTCTCTCTCTCTCTCTCTCTCTCTCTCTCTCACACACACACACAGTGTGAGTCATGTAACGTCTCTGTAACGTTTACATTTCTCCAGTATTCCAGTATTTTAATGTTTAATATTTGAATTCTGGAAAAAATAAATATATAAGATTCTTAATATTCTTTCTTTCTTGAACAATGTATTATTTAATTAAAAGCCTGTATGTGTGAGACATGTCTGTATGTTATGCTACTCCTGGCCTCAGGGGGCAGCATTGTTTTCCAGAGGGTCTCTCTCACACACACATGAATGACATAAATGAAGCAAGCGAAGGGCCAAGAATAAAAGGTTATAAACAAGCAAAACTTTTCATATTTATATGAAACATATTGCATTTGCATTTCAAATGTAAAAATGCTGTAAAAATACTTTTTTTCTCTTTAGCTGTGCAAAACAATATCTAATGATTATTATTATATTGTCCTCTATCTATCTATCTATCTATCTATCTATCGATCTATCAACATGTCAAGCCAAGGGCACAGGTGATCTGGAGGCTCCCTCTAGTGGATATTTGTGATATTTCAGCATATTAAAACTCACAATATCAATCAATACCAGCCACATTTCAGTCAAATAAAACTTCTTCAAATCAGCTTTAGTTTAAACACTAATTACAACATATTATTTTACAAAAAACGGAATAAATGCATATTAAATATTTAAAACACTTAAAAATAAATAAGTAAAATAATACACAGAGCTCTCTCTCAAATGTTTTTTAACTTGTTAAAAAATAATTTTTTTTCAAACAATCTTTAATGAAGTTTTAATGATTTAGTTATTTACTCAATCGATCAAGCTGGGTGATAAGTACATTTTAACTGTTTACCAATGTTAAGTGTAACAGATGAGGCTGTAAATCTGTCGCTTACCTTGTACACAAATTATTTATCTTGCGACTTTGGCCGTGATAATTTGCCATAATAAATGTGTATAATTTTCCTTTATTTGCTCTTTTATTGCAATGAATGAGTTGTTTCTTCTATATTTTGGTTCTGTTTTTTCACTATAGCCTTTACTAATAAAAGGTTCGATGGGTTTTTTTGCACACACACACACACACACACATATACCATATATGTATATATATATATATATATATATATATATATATATACATATACATATATATACAGTGGCATTTGTATACAAAACACAGAACAAACAAGACATGCAGGGTTTTTTAAATTTATTTTATTTGACCTTTATTGATGGAGTAAGAACACATTCTTATTTACAACTGCAAAACAAAATTAGATTTAAAACAAACAAGACAATATAAACACTATATTAAGTCAACATATTAACAAGACATTCACAGCTAAAGTACACACACCTCGTATGTGCTTGTTGAGTCAACGTTATGATTAATTTTATATCACATTTTTAGTGTTGTGATATAAAGTAGCAATAATTGTGCAGAAGTCACCAAGTTAGAATGTTTTTCTTTTCTTTTTGTTCATAAAAACAAGCAAAGTGAACTTTGAACTGTGCGTATTTACAAATTTCACAAATTCAGTCCAGTTTTAAACATTTTGAGTACTTTTGCTCAGGTGCGTTTATATAGCTGGTGAAAATGAAACAAAAAATCTCATCAGATTGCAGAGGTTGTGCTGAAACAAAAGGATATAAGACACTCTGTATAGCACATTCTTGTAGCCTCTGTATATACTGTACGTTTATAGTAATAGAACATCAGTGTTCTAAGGGTTAAGGTTTAGTGACAGACTGTAATGGCATGTTTATCTGCGGCTCAAATTAAATAGTCTTTAATCCACATTTGACCTCAAACATCACAAAATCAATACAAAAAAATACACCAGTCAATGTTTTCGAGACATATTTTTTGGCAATAACTTAGGGGCGGCCTGTGCTGAAAAAACATATCCAAAATCAATAGTATGATGGTATGATGAGCAGTTTTGCTTATGCTAATGTGCAGCGCCTGTTCATTGGGGTGCATAATGACTGCAAAAAGTGTTGAGCCAGTGCATCTGAGTTTGGTGACACACTGACAGCTTATTATAGTGTGAGGAATGAAGAGGAGGTGATGTAAAGTGTTGCTCAGCACAAATCAGCTGCTGATAGCGACGATCTGCAGAAGAAGCCACCGTTATTCACACGATAGGACGATAAGTAAGGACGTAAACGCACGGATACACAGGCACACACTCTTTGTTTCTATGTGTCACATTTGTAAAGGTTATAATTGATGACTGTGATGCTGTGATGATTCTGTGTTCATCATTTTCCAGGGGGAAAAGATGGCGATGGCCTTGTTAACGCTGACGGTGTCACATTAGGTGTCACTCTTGTTCCTGCTGGACTGAGCCAGTTCTGCAGAGACACACTGATTCCAGTTCAGTAGGCACACGAGTAAACAACCTGAGAGATGCCATCACATTCCTTAAAAAAAAGAAAAAATTTTACGCCCTGCAAAGTAAAGCAAGCCCAGGTTTGACAGAGTCTTTTTCTTGATTGAAATGATTCTTATCCTAGAAATTGTACAAATGTAGTTGACAGTCATCTCTTTTATTGTCTTTTCTTGCCTCTCTTCATGTTCACGTGCAAACAAAGCCCGATGCTATAGTGAAATGCCATCTTCTCTCAGTTTTATGGCCTCGCCTTTTCATCCTGCGCATCCTTTTAACTCCCTCACTTCTTCGTCTGTCGGTGGCCCGAGGCTCTCAGGTATACGCTGAGGTGTGCTCATTCTTTCAAGTCAGACACTGAACTTAGCCACTGTGAACAATCCTTGTTTGGTTTAATGCTCACTAATGAGCTAAGTTCTGCATCTTCAGAAAAGTCATCCCACAGTGACGTTCATGGTGGGAAATCTGAGCTGTCTCTCTCTCTCTCTCTCTCTCTCTGTCTTTTTGGCAAGAAAAGACATTTTTAATGGAGATCACAGATTAAACTGAAGTTACACTCAGTCCTGTAAAAGTAATGATGTTTATCCAAGTGAGGAATCCAGTTCCACTGAAGGCACAGACATTAAACAAGGGGGAGAAAAACTGGTAATTAGCTCATAAAACAAACTAGTCTATACAGTATATTCTGACCACTAATAATGACTATAGAATGTGTGAGCAAAAAGTCAGACACAAGTTTATGGGTTGTTTTTCTGTCTGAATAGTTCTTTTCATGATTGGCACATTAACAACCTTTATAAAAATGAGGGTGTCTCACATTTCCTGGATTCAATACCTTTACTCTAGTAATAAAACCTCCTTCTTAAGTGAATTCACACATGAATATTGATTATTATTATTATTATAGTTATTAATAATCATGCATCATCATAGAAGCAAGATTGAGACTATTTTAAGTACATAATACACATTTTGGCAGAATAGTCGTCAGGAATTCAAGGTGAGAATGCACAATATTGTTGGCACAGTATTTGTTTTTATTTATGTTAATGTTTAGTTTGCACAATGAAGAAAACGTATATCTATATGTGGTGCGACTAAATGACCTCTGCAGTTGCAAAAGAAAGCACTCCCGATATATCGGCATGTCAGACATCGGCAAAAGGTACAATATTGTGCGTCCCTAATTCAAAGTATATTGTAAAATGTTCAATCAGAACTTCAGCAAAGTTATTAGCAACTGTAGCTTTTGTACAACTAAAACGAGGTGGAATAAAAATACCAATATGTCTTCTTGTCTGAAATGTAGTTGACTAGCAGTGTCATCCTGAACACAGTACTTAGTTACTTTTCATCAGTAATTTAATGGTGTCAAACCTGGTCTGAATTTAGCATGTTCTGAGAAACTTTTGTGAAAACACGGTGTTTTAATGCAGATATCAGCTTTCTTTTCTTATATTGAGGGTGTGTTTTTCTCTTTTTTCTCTTCCTCTTCGTCTGTGAGGAGTTTCTACCTTCACCGTTTGTGCTCAGACAATTTGCCCGAGCCTCAGGACACGGGCTCAGTTTTCAGAATAAACTGTTAGTCCTTCCAAAACAGTGGTGTCATGACATCAGCGCTCGGTGAAAAACAACTCACTCTCACGCTCGTGCTGCTTCAGCTGACTCTGATCATGCGTCAATTATTTCTCTATATTCTGTACACTTTCTCACTGGAATGACAGCACCTACATAATAACGTAATAATATCGTAATAATAACTTTTTTTTTTATCTGTACACTTCCCCAGTTTGCACTGGTTTAGTCACAGTAAAATTAAAATAAATAATGACAGAATTCTGACATGTAATTTCTTCTTCCCTTATTTATCCTTAATCAAATAAATCGGATTGTGGCTTCCATTTTCACACTCTCACAGCAGCGCAAGCCTCACCACAACCCAACAGTTGTATTAGTTTCAAGGGTATCAGTGTCCAAGTGAAGTTACCTGAGCTCGGCTGCCATTATGTCATTTCTCACCCTTCTTTATGAGAAGAAAAGGCAGCTGCAGCCTTTGTCATCCTGCCACCTCCTCCTCCTCCTCCTCCTCCTCCGCTCCTGTAGAGAACAAGTGTGATGATCTATCTTGGGATTAAATGAGCAAGACAACAAAGCCGCCACTATTACCTTCATATACCTTTTTTTCAGGTTTGTTCTACTCAGGTAAGGGACTGTTCTTACGGTGGGGGAGCTGAGCAACTCCTGGCAGAGATGGAGAAGTTCTCATGAAAAACAAAAACAAAAACAATGGATGGAATCGTTAGATGGAGAAAGTAAGAGAAAATAAGGGAAGAGAGGGAACACAGGAAAGTCAGCAGCCGGAATATTCCCTCACTAAATTAAACATTTGTTAAATCTCATTATAAATCCCTCCTATAAAATAACCCCCCTTCATGTAATTGTGAAAGTAAGAGAATTTGATGCTCAACTCACCTGTTTCTGAACAACAGCGGGGTCTGATGACATACACACTTAAAGTTGTCAAACCCACGTCATCCCCTGGTGCTGTCGCATGTTCTTCTGTAGAGCAAGACAAACACGACTCTCTAATCCTCGAGCTGCTCACTGTGAGGTGTGAGTGAGCGAGCGAGGGTGTGAGCATGTGTGAAAAGAGAGAAGGCACAAAAGTGGGGGAGGGAAAGGAGGGGGAAGACAGAAGAAGGATGGGAGGAAGGGAAACGGGGGGGGGGAAAGAAGGAAGATCAGACAGGTGGGGAATTTACACACCGTGCTGCACTATTGCTTCAGTGTGATAAGTCACTGTTCTTAATGTGAGGACTGGGTTTCTGAAAGACAGGGAGACACATAAATTGATTAAAAGTTGGCAGGATGTGTCCTTTTAAACTCAGGTTCCTGTTTTGAGATAAAAAAGAGAATATTTTACACAAGTGTTTGAACTCTAAGTGCAGTAAACAATGCCCTGACCCTGAAACTAAGGGAGAAGCCATGTGAGTTCAACTTTATCTATTATACCTATAGATGAAATTAGTGCAATTAACACCAGAAATCAACACCTCTCTGGTGTTAACTAAAGCTATAATTAACACACAAAGACATATGGGCGAGTTGCTTTTCCTTTTTTCTGGCAGCTATCATTCCTGCTCATTTATTTCAAAGTAAGAACTGCACAATGAAACAAGATCAGGAGAATTAATAAGTGCTACAACATTAGTGGGTGGTGACGCGGCGGCGATCGTAAATCATACATTGATTTACTGTTAGTGCCCAGCTGAAAGATAAATCAACACACGAGACGTGAAGGGCGAATCACATTCTAATGTTGTGACGATAAAAAACAAAAATCACCATTCGCCAACACTGTAGTTCCCCAAAGCTCTGTTGAGCCCTTCAGTGTCTTAAAAGCGCATTGTTTTGGTCTTCAACTTGATTGTTTGGGTTCACTCTCTCAGCGTCATTGTGCAACAGCTGTTTGCAGTTAAATAGCGCTGACATCCCACTGTGCATTACTTGGCCAGCACCAAACAAGTTTGCAGCTCGTTCTTGAACATTTATCAACTCAAGAGACAGATCATTCCTCCGGGAGGCGGTCCAGACCAGAAACAGATCTGAAGAAGAGCGAGCACGGTATGCACAGTCATCAGATGTTCCTAAACATGACACCACATTAATAATTTTACTGCATATCTGGTTGATGAGTAAACAAGGAACTGGTTGGAATCAAGTTTGCCAAAGATTGGCAGCCCCCCCCCCCAAAAAAGGTTCAGTTTGTAACTTCTTGTGTGGCACAAACGGAATACACTACCCAGAAGTATTTTTGAATTTGATGTTAATTTCTCCTTTGTCTGCTCTATTTTTTTTTGCCAGAGATGCATCATTTCCTGTGCAGTGCAATGACATGCACTCATCTTTTCTGGCCACTAGCAGAGCTGTTATCATTGATCTCTGTTGCGTGCCATACTTTTTACAACTTGAGACATCACTCAGCAGTGATGGGGACGAGACCGCTTATGCCGAGTCCGAGTCAAGACCGAGTCTTTGAAGGGTCGAGACCGAGTCTTTGAAGGGTCGAGACCGAGTCTAGACCGAGTCCGTTAGGAGTCGAGACCGAGTCGAGACCAAGACCTCCCACTGTGGTCCGAGTGGTCCGAGTCTTTGAAGGAACAAGTCGAATCCGAGACCGGTCTCGAGTACTACATCACTGGCACTCAGTGACATTTATTTTATCAATCGGATCATCTAATCGGCTGATTTAAAGAGAGACAGAAGTAAAAAATGTAGAACAGTAACAACTGTAACATTATCACTGAAAGCGATGTGTTTGCTGTTCTTTTTCTTCAGGTGATGCTGGGGTGAAAAAACCCCAGCGCAGTGCAGAACAATCATTGGCAGTGGCGTAATGGCAGCTTCACTTGGTTTTAAAAGTCCCATTAAAATCTAATTTTAACAAATTAGAAAAAGAGAGATTAAAAGTTGACTTAAGACAAGTCAACTTTATTTCTGTATAAGGTACAATAAGGTACAAAACAAAAACATAAAACACGATAAACCATGATAAAAGTAAAACGGGAACGATAAAGTGTTTAAAATCAAGTTAGATTTGCCTGAATGTTCTAAATGTTCTAAAATGTTCTCATCCTGAAGTGAAGGCCAGAGAGAAGAGGAATGATTTAAAAATGTTCAGCAATTTGAAGGTAAACATTCCATAATTTGTTATTTTCAAATAATTCTTTCTTCACTGAGATCTTTCCCAACATAACAAAAATTCAGAGAAAGTTAGTCAGTGACCACAGTCACACCTGCTGTGACTGCTTTGCTCGGTTTTTTTGTCTCCCGTGTGACAAGCGCCTCTCATCGGGTATTCTTAAACCTGTTTGAAGGAAAAATGTGCAAACTCCAGCCAGTTGTAACAAAGCAGAGAGGAATGGAAAGCTTCTTTTACCCCTCATCATGAGGGTCCTCATGTCACTCACCATACCCTCCATGTACATTCTGCCCTCGCTCCGCCGGGAGGATTGTTTTGCTTTGACGGCTGAAACTTGAGGCGCAGTGCCTCCATACATGGGTGCTACGTGTCACTGTCCCTCCACAGAGAGAGAGAAAAAGACATGGAGGCTGTCTCTCACTTGTTTTCCACCCGTGCCTTTTAAGAGCACTCTGCATCCTGCTCCTCTCTGGCCCCTAATGCACCCAGTCCATTTAGCAAGGCAGAACTGTGAAACCCAAGATCACACGCCTGGTCAAAAACAATTTCACCCTCTGATTGAGCCAATATCCGCTTTACACTTTGAAACAGGAATCCGATATACGCTACTGTACATGTACGACATACACAAGTTCTGCATTTTATAAGTAGCAAGAGCGTTCCTCTCAGAGGGCTCCCCAGCAGTCGTAGCTCGCTCTTTTTTAACAGCATATCTGTCATGTGAAACTGCAGAAATGTTTATTATGTTTCAAGATACCTCACATTCTCCCCTAGACCTTTGTTTGACCTGGTACTCAAGCTAGAAAATGTCCATTTTTCCTTAACAACTCTCTCTCTCGAGTCACTGTTTTGGAGCAAGGGTTGCCCCAAGCACAAAGAGATGAGGCGGCTTCTGTGTGAAACCAGATCTGGTTTAGAGAGTGATGGGCAGTGCATGGCATGGAGTCCTGGATGCATTAGCGCAGGCTAATGGGCTAGCTGGCTCCGAGGGGCCTGATTGTCCATTATGTGTGGCTACGGGTGAAGGATTTTGGAAGTAAACTGCTTTTTGACTGCTCTGATGCCCAACAACCCTCCCTAAAGTCTACAAACATTCATTTATGTGAAGCTGGTTTCTAAAACTGCATCACGTCTCCTGGATATGCAGATTGATTATTCTGATGAAGGCTAGGTTGCATTATGGAGATGGCAGAACATTTTAATAAAAGAAAAACAAGCACGGACATTTCTAAAATCTCCATATTTAGCAGTAAGTTGCAGAGTATGGTGTATTTAGCGACGAGACTGCTGATAGCCGGCGATTGTGAGCCAAATCAAGACCCGTTCAGGTCGTATTTAAGTTTAATGGCCGCATGTGCCTTGACTGTCACTAGTTTGTGTGTTTATGTCACAAATAAAAACGTCTTGAAAAGTTTTGACGACCACATCCATGTTGAGGAGGTACAATGAATGAATGGAAAACGATGTTTCTGATACCAAACCGGGTAAGAGTCAAGTCGAACAGAGCCAAGAAGTGCTAGAACTACAAGATGGAAAAGCGCCATAACATTCCATTCTGGATGCTCAGGAATCCTGTTGATAATCAGCCTTTCCACATATTTAACAAATTGTCCCCAAATCCTGAGAAAAAGTCTGTATTTTTAGTTTTGTCGCCTTTACATGGCGTCAGATTTATGTCAAAAGTTGTGAGAGCAGTTTGCTCATAAGCAAATGATATTACTGCAAGTGCGCAGATATCAGCATCGCGTGCAATATCAAAGCCAAAGTCAGCTTTATTGTCAATTCTTCACATGTACCAGACATACAAAGGAATCGAAATTACGTTTCTCACTATCCTACAGTGACACAAGACAATTAAGACATTTCTGTGGTGCGCAGGCACAACAAATAAGAGACAACAATGAATAATGAAGCAATGAATAACATGCACAGTAAAAGAAGGCGTTTACCGAAACTTAAATAAACAATAAGAGAGTAGGAGTTCACAGTGTAAATGTAAGAATCAGCAGCGAAAAGGTTAATGTATGAGTTAGGAGTTTGTAATAGTGCAAGGGACAATGTAGGTCCCTCACGCACATATTAAACAACCGCGAACAGTTCAGACAGCTGCGTGTGAGAAAAAACGAAGCTGTGCACGTGCAGTGCAGCCACAAGCCCGCCTATGATTGGTCACTTTCAGAAATTAAATGTTGTAGAGATGGAGACATGTACGATAGCCAGATGATGAACACTTTCGGCTGGACATTTAAAATGTCTCAATGGGTTTTTGATGAATTGCCATGGAAATGTTTTAAACAAATGCATCACCACTTTAGAATGAAATGTCATAACTTAATTCTTGTCTTGGCAAGGCAGCTTTATTTGTATAGCACATTCCATAAGCAAGGGCAAACCCCATGTGCTTTTTTTCTTTAAATAAAAACAAAATAACTAACAAAGAGAGAAAGAAAAGCAAAAGTGAGACTAAAGTGAATCATAAAATATGACAGGGCAGCATAAAACAAATAATATGAAGTGCAGAAGATTAAAATGATTTAAAAAGAACTCAAACAAGGAGCTATACAGTTCATGTAGAGTCAACCTGAGAAGGGGCATTAAGCGGGCGAAAGCAGCGTACGCCAGGAAAATCGAGGGGCACTTCGCAGAGGGGAACCCCCGACGTGTTTGGCAGGGCATCCGGGACCTCGTAAACATGAACAGCTCCAGTGCTCCCACCACTAGCACCAGCACTGACCTTGCAGAGGAGCTGAATCAGTTCTTCGCAAGGTTCGAGGTCAGTGAGGAGGAGGATGCCCCCACGCTGCTGCCCGCTGACAGCCTGGCCCTCACAGTGACAACAGAGGAGGTAAGGAAGGTGCTCCGAAGTGTGAACCCGTCTAAGGCTGCTGGTCCTGATGGCATCCAGGGGAGGGTACTGAAGGGCTGTGCAGACCAGCTAGCGGGGGTTTTTACCACCATTTTTAACCTCTCGCTGGCTGCTTGCACAGTCCCCAGCTGCCTGAAAACCACCACCACTGTACCCATCCATCCCCAAGGGGCCGTCGGTCAGTGGCCTGAATGACTACAGACCTGTGGCTCTCACTTCAACTGTGATGAAGTGCTTTGAGAGACTGGTTCTGAGGTACATAAAATCCCTGTTGCCTCCCGGCCTCGATCAGCACCAATTCGCGTACAGAGCCAACAGGTCCACAGGGGACGCCATTAACACAGCCCTCCACACAGTGTGTAAACAACTTGAACACTCTGGCAGTTACGCGAGGATGCTGATTGTGGACTTCAGTTCTGCTTTCAACACACTTGTTTCGAGCAGACTGCTGTCTGTTGCACGGTCTGGGAATCGGCGAGCACACCTGCAGATTGATCAGAGACTTTCTCACTGACCGCCTGCAGTCAGTCAGGCTGGGGGAACACCAGTCCTCAATCCTGTCTGTGAGCACCGGGGCTCCCCAGGGCTGTGTGCTCAGTCCAATGCTGTACACCCTGTACACCCGTGACTGCGCACCAATCCACAGCAGCAACGTCCTTGTGAAATTTGCGGATGACACCACTGTGGTGGGGCTGATTGAAAACAGCGACGAGACAGCCTACAGGGAGGAGGTCCTGAACCTCGCTGCCTGGTGCTCCCTCAATAACCTGGCACTCAACTCCTCAAAAACAAAGGAGTTGGTGCTGGACTTCAGGAGAGGGAAGGAGGTTCTTGCTCCTCTTCTCATAGGGGGAGACCTGGTGGAGAGGGTCAGTGACTTCAGGTTTCTGGGAACGTACATTTCTCAGGACCTCACATGGGGGACTAACACCAATGCCCTTGTGAAAAAGGCACAGCAGCGGCTGTACTTTTTGAGGTCACTGAGAAGGGTCAACGTGTCCCGGGACCTGCTGCTGTCCTTCTACAGGTGCTCTGTGGAGAGCATCCTCACCCACAACATCTTGGTGTGGTTCAGGAGCAGCTCTCAGGCTGACAAGAAGGCTCTGGAAAGAGTCAGAAAGTCAGCACAGGGCACCATAGGAGTGCAGCTGTCCTCTCTGTCAGACATCTACGACACCAGGTGTCTGCGCAGAGTCACCAGCATCACCTGTGACAGCTCACACCCTGGGCACAGCCTGTTCTCACTGTTGCCCTCAGGAAAGAGGTACAGGTCCATGCAGGCCCGCACCTCTAGGTTTGCAAACACCTTTTATTCAAGTGCAATAAGAGTGCTTAACACCAAGTAACTCTTCCAATCTGTTAGTGCAATATTTCTTACACTTCTTATCCATGCAATATACACACCCCACATACATCCACTCTGCTGTACAATGAACAATGTAATGTATCATATACTGCACATTTCCCTTACTGGCTCCCACTGTAAATACTTTGAATACTTTCTTTTTTTCTACGTATCCTTCTAATTTTGTTTTGTTGTTTATTCTTCTACTCTTATCTCTTCACTTACACTACTAGAGCTGTCCTTTAATCTCGTTGTACACTGTATAATGACAATAAAGGTGATTCTGATGTGGAAAATAAATGTTTTTCACCTGGATTTAAAAAATATTCACATTCATATTCCCAGAGAAAACCCTAATAGGTTTGTTTGTATTGTTTAAATGTTTCACTATCATATTGATTAATATGTTAACAGGTTTGAATTTACACAGATGTCACTGTTTTTATATGAAATATTTTTATTAAAAAAGACAAATCAAGTACGATATTTGTTTTTGTTACAGGTTTCAACTTTACAGTGACAGTGAAACATTACACTTGGGACAGTTATCTCTTATTTGTCTTATCTGATATTTAAAATCCAAAATGAGCAGCGTTGGTGGTTTGTTTCAGTGTGAGCTGATATAGGAGCGTTAGTGTGTGCTCTTCACTGAGCCTGAGCGTGGGTTTCTGGATGACTTGGATCCAAATTGCTTGTAAAGGTGTGTTGTGTAATTTTGTCTCCACATGGTTTACAAAGGGTTTTATCTTCTGTAACATTGTACGTGAAATTCCCCTATTTCTTCTTTTTCTTCCTATAACACCATCATTTCTATCGCCCAATTTCCTCGCTTGTCCTCCTCCACGTTGACACCCGGGTAGATAAATCTAACCTCTGTACCTTCCTCCGACCTCGATGCATTTTCATCTAGTTTTTATTTGTTGAGGAAAGTGTCAGTAGACTTCATCATAGTTTTTGTCCACATATCAACTTTATATTTCTTTATTAAAGTCTTGTTTTTGTTGGTGACAAACATTTCTCGTCATAGTTTTTGTCACTGCGCTGGACCAGACATAGGCTTTATAATCACACTGGATAATAAACAATAAACAGAAATCAAATTTAAAAAAGGAAAATAACCTCAGACGAGCTGATCCAGTAGAAATCACCAATCATGCATCCAATCTGTCAAACTTATGGACTTGGATATGCACAATAATGACTTGAGACATTAGACAGAACGTGAAACGATCACTCCTTCACTCAAAGGTGACTGTAAATAAATAGTATAACGAAAGGATGGATGATGAAGGATGTGTAGGTTTTCTGTGCTTGCAGTAAGGGAGAGAGAACTCAGATTTTTTTTTCTCTACTGCAGTATTTTGGAGGATGTACTAGAGGGTGCTGTTGTATCAAACCTGAAGATGAAATATGCCTCACTAAGAGTTTAACAGCCATGACTGAGAAAGAAGGAAAATGTACCAGGGACAGAAAAGCTCATTTCACTCGGAGGGGAAAAAGCATGCATAAAGATGTCAGTCAGTCATCATCTAACCACTTTATCCTCCACCAGAGGGTCGCGGGGGGTGCTGTGCCAATCTCAGCTACATCGGGCGATAGGCGTGGTACACCCTGGACAGTTCGCCAGTCCACAACACACAGGCAAGTTAAAGATAAATGTAATAATACAAATGCCATTTTTAAAGACACTTTCAGATCTTACACTTTGCCTGAGTGCATTCGATTACATACAGCCCATCACTTAATATCATGTTATAATGAGAACATGGCCCACAACCTCCTCAGAATATAATACTAACTATATTAGAAAGCAATATTTTCACAATTGTTAAATGTATTATATTCAGCAGCAATAGTAGTGTTTTAACTACATTTGCCCATGTTGTTATTTACTTCATTTCACATTTGTCTGTTTTTGAGAGATGTGTGTGTATATATATATATATATATTTATTTTTTTTATATCGTGAAGTATGCATTATTCCATAGCAAAACAAAGACTTTTACTTTGAAATTTGTATATCTTAATTGCGATATGATGGAATATTGTGGTATGATTTTAAGATTCTCTTGCTCAGCAGTTGTTTTCCCCCAGTTTGTCCTTCCAGAGTGGCCCCCTCTTGACCAGACTACATACTCATTGGTCTCATTGATCATTTCATTGATCATTTCAATCACTTTAAAATTATAAAACCTTCCCAATTGTATTCAGGTGCTGTTTTTTTGCTTTTTTAAGTTCAGAGAAAGAATGTATAATATAAGACGCTTGTGTATGTAAAGGTTAGTTATCAAAGCTATCAAACAGTAGACGTGGCGTGTAGGAGGGCGCAACACATTTTGGAATGACTTTATAGTGACATCATGACAAAAACTCACAGGTTTTTAAATTTCCCATCAGATCCACAATGTGCCTATTGGGGAATTTTACAACCATTGGCATGCGTTTAAGTAATGTCCAGAAGAGGTTTCTAGAAACAGCTTTGTGCATTGCCAGGAAGTGCATAGTGCTGACCTGGAAGTCTGATTCCCATCTCCTCACAGCTTAGATGTTTTTTTTCTCAGTTTGTATGTGGGTAGGACAGGAGAAGGATCTGGAGCCATGTTTGTGTATTGTCTGTGCTGTGTATGTCTTGTTAAAATGGAAAATAAAAAAAATTAAAACATTCCCTAACCTTCAATTTTAAAACAATTAAAAGCACTATAAATATAAGGAGCATACCATTTGTATTGTTTTTCTCATGGATTGTATAGATTGATTCAGCCTATTCTATATTTTTAAATTAGTGGTTGCATATCATATTTTAATCATACAAACTGCTCTGTTTTAATTTCTGCAGCTGACGACTCAGTTTTCCCGGAGTCTCGGCAGGATGAGTTGAAATCCAGTTACCCAACAGCACAGGAAAAACAACATCTGTGAACATGGCTGGGGCGACCTTTGACTCCCCTCCCAGTGGTTAGTGCGAGTCGGTGACACTCGCACATACCAAGCTGTGAGGTCGTCTGCACCACTCGTCTCTGCGGCTCGAGTGGTGTCACACAGGAAATGCAGGGGAGTTAATTATAGTCTGTAAATTTGAAGTGAAGCTTCAAAACAGGTGCTTAAAAGTAGATAAATAATCAGTCAGAGACGATCGCGTCACAGGACACATTAGTGAATGCTGTGCTGTGACTTTGAGTATTTCTACTACGTCTGAAAGTACAGAAATATCCTGATACATGTTGTCTATCCTTGCTTTGTCTGATTTTATTTGGCCTACGACTAATGATTCTTTTGTGTTTTATGAAGCTTTCAACTTGTAAAAAACATCCTAAAACTCAGTCAGAATGTGTCAAAATAGGGTGGAACGATTATTAAATTATCAATCAATCACTAAATGAATCGGCAACTATCTTGCTAATCATTTCATGGATTCTAGTGTTTTTTTCAATAATTAAAAACAAGCCGTTTGATTTTTCATCTTCTTAAATGTGAATATTTTCTTGGTTCTTTTAAACGGAACAATTTTTGGTTTGTGGACATAACAAAGACATTCAAGAACAGCATCATTTCCAGGTTTGGGAACAGTTGTGGGCAGGGCCGGTCCAAGGCTTGATGGGGCCCTAAGCTGAATTTCATTTCACAAATTCAAAGCTCACCAGACAGTCCAGAGAATAGGCTGACAGAAACCAGAGACACTGAGGCAGAAACATGGTAGAAGGCCGAGGTGAGATCCAGGGTCCAGGCAGAGGCAGGGTCGGCAATCGAAAAGTCAGCCCGGAAATAAAACGCTGGAAAGACTCGCACTAGGGCTAAGAACTAAGATCTGGCAAACAAGTGAGTGAGTGAGGAGCTGGAGTAAATAAGGAGATGAGGAGCAGCTGTGATCACAGGTGAGTGGTATTGGCTTGATGAGGAGGTGTGTCTTGGCAGGTAGAATGGGGTGGAGTCAGATCTGAATGAACTGTGACAGGCAAGCACTTGAACCATTGTGGAAAAATGAACATAGTCTTCTGGTTTCCTCCCTGAAGCCAACCCGCGAGAAAGAATGTATTGGATAGCTACTGAAGGACGACACTAGCTACAAAAAATTTGAATTTAAGTCTGTGGGGGAAATTTGCCTATTTCTCACTTGCTTTATATCACACAGACATTTTCCTGAGGAGCTGATGGTCTGAATCGCTAGTTTCAGATCTTCTTTAAGCGTAAATAATAATAAAGTTTATAAATTATATTCTCATAAGTGAGTGTCTTGTTTACTGTATTGTATGCAATGAAACACAAAAGCAGTGAAACCCTCAGGGGCGTATGAGGGGAATCTCTCCTCAATTTCAAATATTAGCACAAAACAAGACAAGCAGCAATGTCATCATCCAACAGGTAGGCAACATAAATCAAAACACTGTATTGATTCAGAGACTGCTTTTGGGAGAAATTGAGGTAGAAGTGTTTAAACATACATACTGATGAGCTTCGGCCTCAAGCTTTGATGTGTCTCCATCAAAGCCATTTTAAAAGTTAAAAAGACAGAGCTGTGAAGGTCACGGGTTCAAATCCTGGTTAAGCCTTTCTGTGTGACGTTTACACGTGACGTTCTCCCCGCGTGTGTGTGGCTTTTCTCCAGGTTCTCCGGTTTCCTCCCACAGTCCAAAAACATACAGAGGTTAATTGACTGTAGGTGTGAATGTGAGAGTGAGTTGTTTGTCTCTATGTGTCTGGTGACCTGTCCAGGATGTGACCCCGACTTTCACCCTATGTCAGCTATGCTTGGCTCCAGTGCCCCGTGACCCTCATGTGCGGTAGACATTGAATGAATGAATGGATGAATGAATGAAAAGAGAGAGCTATCCTCTTTAAAACTGTGTTTCAATGGAATTAACTTGTTAAAGACGTGTTTACTCTGGAAACGACTCATTCAGGTCCGGGTATGAACAGGACTGACCCTGATTCTGAAAGGGTTCTCATACGATCGTCATTACACTTCTAACAATGATTTACAGGACTTTTAAAAAAAGACTCTGTGCTCTCACAGACAATGCTCTGTGAGTGCCGCGGCACTAAATAAGACACCGTCAGTTGAGAAAATAAGAGACGTCGCTTAGCTGGAGCCAAGATTGAACACTGCGTCAGCACAGTGTGTGAAACCACACTCCCAGGCTGAGCTGCTTTGTTTAACTGGTTCACCCAAGGTTTTTTAGGGCTGCCATTTTCTTTTACCAGCTAAATACCCAGCATAAGAAAGTAGCAGGAGTAGAACCCACTGTGGTTCTTCTGCTTCTGCAGTTTATCTTTGTCTGACCATTGTCTACTGATCTCTGGCATCAACAAGGCATTATTTACCCAGTGAACTGCTGCTTAATGTTCATTTTCTCTTATTTGAACCATTCTCTGTAAACCCCATATATTAACATGTGCAAAAATCCCAGTTGATTAAATATTCAGCCCAGCCCGTCTGGCACTAACAATAATGCCTCATTCAAAGTCACTTAAATTACCTTTCTCCCCTATATTGATGCTTTGTTTAAATGTCACCAGGTTGTTTTGACCATGTGCTATCTGCTTTATCCTCCACCTGAGGGTCTTTGCCAATCTCATCTGACATAGGGCGATAGGCAGGGTCACACCCTGGACAGGTCGCTAGTCCATCACAGGGTCACACAAAGATACAAACAACCATTCACTCTCACAATTACACCTGTGGTCCATTTAGAGTGTCCAATTTACCTAATCCCCATATTGCATATTGTTTTTGGACTGTGGGAAGAAACCGGAGAAAACCCGCACACACGGGGAGAACATGCAAACTCCATGCAGAGAGACCCTTGTTCCAACCCGGGTCTTCTTACTGCAAAGGCAAGAGTGCTACACCAACTGTGTAGCCCAAATTCTATTCTCATTTACAGGAAATTGTCAATAAAGTACAGCATATGTGAGATTGACAGCTGTTATTGTCCAGTAGGTGTCTGGTTGCAGGTGACACCAGTGAAGGCGTCACCATAGGAGTCCAGATTCATGACCGGTTGCCACTTCAGTTGAACAGATGTACGTAATAAAGTGGCCTGTGAGTGTATGTTGTTGACATGTTTCTCTTCATTTGTGGAACTGCATCATCACACCACCAGCAGGAAACCACAGTGACTTTGCCATCTGCTACAGTTACACAATAAAAGACACAGGGAGTGAAAAAATGAATACAAAATGTATGAGGCTGACTTAAAGCTCTTGTTTGCAGCAGATGTAAAAAGAAGAAAATGGTGGACTTGGTGGATGTTAATTGCCTTCTTTGTGGGGATGTGGCCCATTATCATGACAGATCTGAAACAAAGCACAATCAAAAGTGAGCGCCTGTCAAGATTAATTTAATAAGTTCATTGCCACTCATCTCAAAACTGCTAAGCCTGGAGGCGTCGCTCTTTGTGTTACGTAAATTAGAGCACTTTCAACAGCTCCTTCTTTCACCATCCACCATCCACCAATTCAAAAATGATTCAGCTGACGCTGTTGTTGGCCTTAAGCGTGAAGGACAGGGCAATGTGTTTGGAGACTTGTTGCAAAAAACATAAAGCAGTTGACCTTATTCCTTTCTGTTTAATGTGTATTACAGCATTTATTTTCTTTCCTTTTCAGCAGTAACTGCATGTCTCTTATCAGTTTTAATTTGCTGGGTCTATTCAGTGTAATTAGCACAGCCTCTAATTCTCCACTTGTGACATCATCAGTTCTTTTAAAACGATTTGCTCTGTGGTGCACTACAGTCTCAAGGATTGCACCTATTTGAAGGTTTGCGACTAGATTTTGCCGTGTGTTCACAGAATGAGTTTCAGAAGCCTGGAGAAAAAAAACAAAAAACATAACAAGGGTTCACCGAAAAGGAAGAAAAGAGAAATGTCAGTTTCACACAGAGTAAATGATCTCCACAGCTACAGGATGTAGATGTTATGTAAATTAATTCTGTACAGGTTTCACAGAGGATTGAGTCTATGTGCTGATGATAGTTTAAATAAGTCATAGTTCTCTGAGGGTGAACCATGTTGACTTTCATGATTAGACTTTAAATTTATCATCCCCATGAGACTAATGATGGTGCATCCTGTTTGTAGGAAAATCACCAACCTCACCAACACCGACATGGGATTCCAGGACGTTCCACAACCATACAAACACTGCTATTTCTGTCTATATATACGTTGCTACTCTGGTTGTGTGCTCAAAATACTATGTAAAGCATTGGTATTGCTAACCTGAGATGATGTTTTGAATTTCTGACCTCTTAGCAGCAAAATGTGCCAGTTCGCAGCCACTGCAGCACAAAAAGACACCTGTGGATTTCCTTGGATGTGAAAAGCCAAAGGTTTATCATTCTCTTTCTTCAGGAATCTTTCAAGGCACAAACGTGCTCAAACGTCTATTCCAAATGTAGAAATAATTTCTGCTGTAACATTTTCAAAGGTCTTCTTCTTCTATACAAGAGCAGTTCAGCTCTTTGAAAGTCTCTCTCTCTCTGTAAGACGCTGACCTTTACACTGTTGTAAAGCCTGAAAATATCAAAAGGTCGGAGAAACGGCTCATGACAGTCGTCACACACTGTTAATATATCATGCGTATGAAAGAGATTATTTTGATATTGTCTTAATGTTGAACATGAGGTCTTTCCTGTAAAACTCTTTACTGGTAGCAGATCTAAAAAGTAGTGAACTGTCAAAACTGTTTTAGTTTTGGGAAAGGTTGTCACAAATGCAGAAGTATGAAAGTGGAGGCTTACTCAAGGGTTCTTCCTCTTTTCTTTTTTTAAACTAATGTTAATAAACTAATAAATGAGAAAATACCTAACAGTAAATCATTACTTGCCCATCAATTCAACAGCAATCAGATCATACTGCAATATCATGTATTTTTGTACAATAGGACACTTTCTTACACAGTGTATTGTAGCTTTAACTAAAGTATTAATGCATTTAGCAGAGGATCTGAATATTTCTTCCTCATTTTGCTGTCAGCAGACGTTTGGCAGTAGTGATTTCTAATTTTCTGCATTGGAGCATTAATGACCAAAGGCCTTGGCACTGTGCTGTTAAATGAACAATGTGGCGTGAGCTTATTGGAGTCTGTTACTGCTGCACGTCAGAGCTGAGTGAACTGAAGTCAGACATTAGGAGTCAGACGTTCTGTTCTTGACGCAGTGTCTTGGGCTCATGGTGCCACCATGTTTACTACACAAATACAACCAAAAGTAAGAGCCGGTTACTTGGATATTTTCACTTTTATTTATGGTATGTCATGTATAGTCTCCAATGTGTATGGACTTGCTTTTTTGTGTATTTATCTTTCTTGACAACTGCATTTTTCTGGATCATCAAGACTTGTCGCAAATTTGCCTGAAGGGCCATTTCGATCCAGACAAAGAGATCTCATTAAATATTGGATAGATTGTGATGAACCTACATAATTGCTAACCCATACTTCAAACACCACCTTTCTATTTATGAAGCTATTTATCACCAACACCTGATCACGTTCCTGTTGTGTGAGAAATGTAAAAGTATCAAAGACTCACCAGTATCAAAAAAAGAAAACAAGGCAATACCTTGGTTTTGATTTAATGGAAGCACAGGACATGTTTTATATCTATATACACTGTGAGAATAGGAACAAAAACCTACAACTGCTGTTTATTTTTGCATATGAACTTTATACTTGGTGGGTGCCCTGGACAGGGGTTCGGTCGGGGGGGGCCTGGTTTTTCCTGGACACAAGTAAGGGGGGCTTCTAGGAGAAAAAGTTGTGAACCACTGGTCTAGTGCATAAGAATTAGTGACATATTATGGAGAGACTGCAGACTGTGACAAACGGCTGTAGAGACTCCTCCACTTACCCATCCCTTTCCTTTTCATTCATTAGCAACAGCCTTAATCGCACACATTCACTGGGTATCACAGTGCAGAGCTACCCCCCCCCCTTTTGTCAGCAGTCAAAAACCAACCCAGGTACGCCCCATATCTTTCTGCGTCTCGTTCTCATGCCCCACCTCTTGTGCCAACAAGGTGAATTTAATCATTTTGTTCCCGTTTTCTTGCTGTCAACCATGGCAACAGCCTCCCGTGAACCATCTCTGCTGTGCTTCTCAAGGCAACACTCACTCTCACCAACCATTATCCTGTCCATTAGTGCTTTTTGCCTTTGTCATTTGGATTCCAGGCCAGTTTTAAAAGCAGCTATAGTCCTGTGTTCTTGATGTTCTGCACATAGAGACAAATTAGCAGCACCTGCAGGTCCGACATGTGCTGTACAGATTCAATGACATTACACTGTGTATTGTGAGATAAGTTGCCTCTAATGGTTCACTGTGTGTCGATGACTATTTACTCTTAAAATAAAAAAAAGAAAATAACTGTAGGAAGTGGATTTGAATCTTGGGCAAAGAATGAAAAAAAGGACTTGTAGCAGTGATTTACCCTGTTCAATATCCCACTTTTGTATTTTAAAGTAAAAGCATCCAAGCCTGAGAAAATAAAACCATGCTATACACTCACACAATATTTAGCCTTTGAATTACATGACACACCATTTTTGTGGCATAATACAACTGGGTTTCCTGGTTTGGAAACAAGAATTGTTTCATAATCCAAATTGGAACA
Source organism: Solea senegalensis (assembly GCF_019176455.1). NCBI lineage: Eukaryota > Metazoa > Chordata > Actinopteri > Pleuronectiformes > Soleidae > Solea > Solea senegalensis. Next base: position 50,852 of record NW_025320674.1, read on the forward strand.
CAATAGCCATTCATTCCCTCACAGCAGAATGTGTGCTGACAGACCGAGCACTGATATCAGATAAGAACTCAATGGGTGTTAGAGATCACATGGTGGACCAACTACGTGTTTCCATCCACTTTCACTTGGACATTTAAATACCTTTAATAAGCCCCAATATTGGAAGAGATATGGAGAATCAGATGAAAAGAACATCAAGTCATATGCATAAAAAGTCTTTTTTGTGAGTTAATCCACAAACCCTTCTTCATTTTATGTCCTCTTCTGTTACACCAACTGTCCTCATGTCCTCCTTCACAACATTCAATTAAACTCAATTCAATGTTATTTGTATAGCGCTGAATCACAACATGCCTTATCTCAAGGTGCTGTGCATAGAAACAGAAACCCAACAATTCACACAGTGAGCGAGCACGAGGCATCACCTGAACATTTCTAGGTAAAAAAACCCATATGTGAATTTTTTTTTTTTTGGCCAAAATGGCGTCCGTGCCAGACGTGTCTGCAGAGTGAATTGCTGGCACACTCAGTTGGATTTACAGAGGCTACTAACAAAATACATTTATAGATAATTTAGAGGTTTGTTTGTTTTTTTTAAAAAAAGGTCATCCTGCTGTGAAATAATATAACATTGAAACAAACACGTTCCCCTTTGTTTTCCAACAACACCCCACATAATAAACAGAATAGATTTGTATGTGACCTAATATTTGTCCCATGTCTATATCCTCAAATCTCAAAGCTTCCATTTTTCCATTTTTATTTCCCAAGGGAAGAGTTATATTGTTATACACCAAAACTAATACACCAAGTCAAAAAAAACACAGAACAAAAAACAAGCCATTGTTTCACAACACATTACTCTGTGGGATTTTAAATCACTGGATTCATGTGCCTCCTTCGATAAAGAAGTGGAAAAACAATAATGCCCTCCCAGGTTTTTTTAAAAAAAATTCACTTCTTTAGTCCTCACCAATGCTGTCCTAATGATGTACATGTTGTCCAGTAAGAAGATGTCTCTACTCACGTCTCCTTTTAGTGCTTATCCTAATCTCCAAATGTTCTGCTCCCTTCCTCTCAGTCACAGTCACACCACATTCTTGGCTGGGAATCTCTATGACTAAGCATTAATTGTGCCAGCTTTTAATATTTTAAACACACCATTTGTCAGGTTTTACTTTTTTTGTTTTGGTAGCATAAAAAAATCTCAAGGCTTGGTGGATATGTTGCTCTGTAAAATAAATCATGATTGGAGTGTCTTAGGAGAACGCAATGCAATCATTTACTCACAATAGGAGAGTGGGACTAAAGTCATCTACAGAGGCCAGAACCATTCGCCATCATTAAACCACTCAATGTATAATGAACGTGCAGTATCAGTATATTGTCTGTGTTAGTTGTGGAGGACAGAGGAGCAGAGGAGTTCTGCAGTGTCCCACAGATTCTCCTTATATTTTATACATTCAGTGAACATTAAAGCGCTGATGTGTGCAGCTTCATGAATGATTCAAGTTTGAGGTTTCCACAAGACCCTCAAATGGGCAGTGAAGAGTGTCTCCATAGTGTGCACTGTCAAATGTGTTCTCAGTGTCTCTTAACAAGTTCATATTCTAGAGTTACTCTACTACATTGTTATTCAGTGCTGACAAATGGCGCCTTGGTTTTTAACACTAAATAACTTTTCTGCTATTTGATCAGCGAGTTCAGATCTATTTAAAAAAAAAAAAAACATTGTAAATTGCATTATAAAAAGCATTGTTTATCCAGCAAAGATTTCATTGATGATGAAAACAACTTGACTAATCCATAAAATACGATTCATGTAGCGGATAGACCCTGTGTTCTGGAAGTATTGCTCCTGATACAAAAACCTATATCAAATCTTGAGAAAATATTGCCCGCTGCTATGATGACATAATGAAGACTTACTATTTAATTTTTAGCACTGATTCCTAAGTCATAAATTGAACACAGTGTTGTCTGACAACATTTTTATATGATGTAGTACATATAAAAGTCTACATATGTAGGTACAAATACTGTAAACAATATTACGCGGCTGTATTTTTTGACATTTGCCTTTTATTGAAGAGTGCAGAGGGGTGGATGTGAAGCAAAGGTTACCAAGTGCATCCATGCAAATGCATGTCTGTGAGCTTATGCCATGCAGTGATGTAGTCTAAGATTTCCGTATAAACACTTAAAAATGCGCACTGATGAGAGGTCATTTTGACAGAAATGGCACTCTTATAATTTGTTTTTGGCAATAAAAGTCATTTTCATTAAAAAAAGAGAAATAAATATAATACAATGAATCACATGTGCTCTGTTTCTGTAGGTTATTGTGCTGGTGGTCTGGCAACCCATGGCTTAAGGGGACAATGCTATAAAATATACTATTAGAAGGAAGAAAAGCACAGGCTTAACTTGTTTGAGGACTAAAAAGATAGACATTTGACACACAATAATTATTTAAAGGTGGAACAGAAACAGCTGAGGTAAATTCTCTTGGCAGAAGGATTATGATTGATTGGACACTATAAATCGAGCGTTCTGTCACAGTATGTTGGCCCTGCGATGAACCGGTGACCTGTCCAGGGCGTACGCTGCCTTTCACCCAATTTCAGCTGGGATTAGTTCCAGCCCCTGAAAACCCTCATGTGTAGGATAAAGTGGGAGAAATTGAATGAATAATGATTGCAGACCTACTGAAGGACCGTGTGGCTCTAAAATGTCAACAGTGTCGTCTGTGTGTCTTTTATTTGCGTCAGCATATCTGATAAGATAAAACGCTCATCATGTATCATATCACCAACATTATCTCTTGCACACTAAGGCCTGCATCCGAGGCTAAATAGGCCACAAACATCACAACAACATATTGACTTCTTGTGATGGATTCAATGAGAAGGACACATACGTGCTCATGAGGTTTGGGAAGTACAGAGTGGCAAGTGGTGAAGTGTGACTCCCATTCTCTTCACTTTGTGATTGCCCTGCAGTCATACAGTGGAGTGGGAAGTGGGCAGGTCGGCACACAGCGGTGTGATGTAAGGGCTGCACAAGCTGGGAACTTACTTAGGGAACTCACACACACACACACACACACTAAGGTGCAGAAGGTACCTGAAACCTTTGCTATTCCCTTTGTAGTGTGTAGACAAGGATCAGCCTTCGGAGCTCCTAACTTGAAATACGGAGATTAAGATGACAGCTTGAGATCTTACTGCGTCTCCACTTATCAACTATCTGTCAGGATTTGTGTGAATATGTATGAGATATATAGCGTGCTGAAGTGCAGGGTTTAAAGTCAGAAGTGGAAACTATCCTAAAATGTCCCTCTCGGGGTGGAAATATTGCCACGTCAATAGTTTGTTCAAGTCAAGGACACTGACAAAAGTTTTCTTAAGTGAGCAATGATGCAACTCCAACCAGCTCTGAAAGGAGCCGGTTGTTTACTGCCTGTAGCTCCACCTCTGTGTTTATTGAGGGACTTACAAAATATATATCATATAGATCTCATGATAAACATCTACTCAGTCACAGGGACAGCCAGTGTTCTAACTAGCATACTTATTCCCAGCCTTCCTTATAATTTAGTGTAAGTGCGAGTGTGCATATAGATGTCCTGTGAAAATACATGTTGCAGTAAAGTACACTTGAAGTCTTTCCAGCTTTACGTGTCGTCTATAAGTTTCTTCCAGCAGCTGGGACTGGACTCCTGCTCATCCTCCTGCTGGGATGGATAAATCCTTTTTATCCTTCCGTGCTGTTATTCCCAGAAGTTTTTTTTCGTCTTTTCTTTTTTTACAAAACATTATTTTCAAAGCTTCAGTTATTTTCCTTGAAACAAAAAAGAGTAGTGCATTCTTTAGTCTCTGAACAACACAGAAACCTTGTACTACTTTGGACAGTGAGTGAGGTTGATTGCTTTTACTGCCTTAAGGATAAACAATTGGTACCATTCATCTGCAAAGTTGCTGTCCATGGATAGCAGAAATTGTGAACTTGAGCACTCTTGTATGTGGCTGTAACGGCTATTTCATGTGCTTAATGTTTTTTTTGGCATTGATGGACAAAAAATATCCTTTTGGCATGATGTAGTTCAAATGATTTCAATGAGCATGGCATTTATGCATCTCCTATAGGCTCTGCTTTAAAGCATTACAAGCAAATATTTAGTGTGATGAAGGCGTTTAATAAACAGATAACAAGACAGTTCAGAGAGAGAGAGAGAGAGAGAGTGGACACACCTATCGACTGTTTCACTTCACTGACTCTGCATACAGGCCTTTTGAAAAATATCCAGTGCTGCAAAGAAACCTAAAACAGGTAGCGTGTCTAAAAATGAGTCGGATAATAAATGGACCAAAACGTGTTGGCGCTGTGATGGACTGGTGACCTGTCCAGGGCGTACCCTGCCCTTCGCCCTACAGTAGGTCAGCTGCGATTAACTGGCTAGACAATGGATGGATGTATGCACTCAAGTGTGATTGACATCTTGTATCATCCAATTGGAGTCTGGTTGCAAGTGATGCCTCTGAATCTTTGTTCAACGGGAGATTCTTATGGCTGGTGTTGTGACCGCTTGTGTCTTGATGTGTCTGTGTCAGTCTGATGAAAAAAGCACTCAACACTTTATACTGTAGCTTACAGGCAGACCAAACTACAACATTACTAGAGTTCACATTTGCCCCAGTAGAGGAAGAATTCACTTCCCACCAAAATAATGACAAAGTTAGAATGACTTGCAGGGGTTTAAAGGGGGATGTATTGGTTGAGAGAGAGGCAGGACATAAGGAGACATAAATTTGTGTAAATGTGTCTCTTGTAAAAAGGCATTGGCTCTGTCTCCTTTGACTCACAGAGCTGTCTACTCCTTGTCTATATATGCTCGAAAAACCCCACCTCCCCCGGTGCTTCTCCCCTCCCCTCCTCTCTCAGTCTCTGGCCACGGAAACCCAGACAGTATTTAATTGCAGAGTGCAAAGGCTTCAGTTGGGCTAATGAGCGCAGGACTCTCTCACACACTGTCAGGGAGACAGAGCCCCATATGGAGTCCTTCAGCAGAGGAGCCGCACACAGTGGCTGGAATTCAGGTGGAGGAGAAACTACAAATCCCCAAATTCAGGTACTGTCGACTATGTGAGAGAATATACCAGAGGCAAGAGGCAGAGTAAGAGGTGGAGAAAAGAAGAGAGCGGGAGAGGGGAGGGGAGGAAACAGGAAATACACAGTCAGAGAGAGAGAGAGAAAGAGAGAGAGAGAGAGTGACTGGAAGCCTGCAGCAGCAAATGAGATAGAACAACGAGGCGGGAGAGGTAGGAACACAGACAGAGAGGGAGGGAGAGGGGCCCCGTGTTGGAGAGAGGGCTACAGGCTGAGGAGGAAGAAGAAGGAGTAAGAAAAAGTTAGGAGAAGTAGGAAAGCGGGTGTCCAAGGAAGGGAAAGAAAGGGTGCAGAGATTAACAAATACAGGAGAGGAAAAGGGGAAACAACAGACAGGAAGGAAGGAAGGGGAGGGAGAAGTCTTGGGTTAAACGAAAGGAAAAAAAAAGAACTGAAGAAAAGTTTTCTAGTGGGAAGACGCAGATGAGGAAAACAGAGCGAGTGAATGACTGGGCTGGAGAGAACAGGGGGGGAAGGAGAGCAGTTGTTCTCTAACGCGATTTCCACACAATCCTCTGGACGTCTTTGGACATGTACACTGAAAGCGCACAAACAGCGGGACACCACCGATTTTTTCAGCATAAAAGCGCCCCCACCCCCTGCCAGCACTGTGTCCACTATGAGCAGCCACACAGTCATCACGGGGGTGGGCTGGGATACCAACCAGCATCAGCCAGACAGACGGACCACCCATCACTGGACTGCTGGAGAGACATCCAGGCTCCTCAGGTTAAGAACGTTGGAGGCAGAGCTTTCTTAGTGGACAAAGTTGAGAGAAGTGGTCATCGCAGCCCACAGAGGAGGCCTGTGTTTGTACAGCCTGGCCCTTACAGTCATTCTGATGACTTGAGCCAAGTTTGCCCGTGGGACTTCAACCCTGCCCAGTGGAGTTACGCACTGGAGTCCGGGGTGAGACACTGCCCGTCTGTCAGAGAACAGTGTGGCTGTGTGGTACACGGTGACACCAGGGCGCACACCTTTAAGCTTGGGACACCACATCCTCTGCCTCACCTTCAGTTCAAAGGTCAAGGATACAGACACAGGAGGACTGTCAGGTATGTCTCCGTGGATGAGGAAGAGGAAGTTTGTGAATGCAGCCATCACGTGGAGCTCCATGGTCCCCATTTGACTCATTTGCCAAATGGCCACTGTGGACCAAGGCCAGTGCTTTTCGAGGGAGGGGAGGAAAGAGATAGTCATCAGGACTGGAGCAAACAGAAGGGTGGATCAGAGGAAGGTTATAATGGACCTGAAGCCATACACAGAGCATTCTTCCCCACTGAAGTCCCACAAAAACAGTTGAACCAAAGCAGGAGGAAGGGGTCGTGCATCCCTCCCTCTGGCATCACCAGTACGGAAACCTCGAAGTTGACAAACAACGACGAACACCAGCACCAGGGTTCAGAGGACGTGAAGCCAAAGAGGCAGGAGGACTCAGTGAGGGATCAGATCAGACAAGTTGTGGCAGGTCTGGAGGATGTGCTGGGGGGTTTGAAGCAAGTTCATGTGGAGATGAAAGAGGTAGGAGGCTCTATTGTATGTCCATTGGTCTTTTTGTGGACACACATCAGGTGTCTAAACGTGATGAAGATGACGCAAACTTTCCTCAGCAGACATTTGAAACAATCGACACAAAGCACAGATGCTGACAAAATGAGATCAGTTTGACACAGTTTGTGTATCTGTGTGAGCATGAGAGCATGTCAGGATGTGTGTGTGTGCCTGCTGACGGCATTGTCTGTGACTTACTCAACGTCTCTTACCGGAGTGATGATTGAGAACGATTTACCCTGACCTTTAGCAGAACGCTGCTGAAATTGGCAGTGTTCCGAGCGGCGCATAAAAAAAGCCTGGCTTGCGACTGTTACTAAATTATGCCCTGCTCTTACAGTATCCATTTTGCATGCAGCTGTAGAACTGTAGCACTGGTCCACAGCCGAATGTCTCCATGTGGAGCCTGGCTTTGTGCGGAAACATTTGGAAAAACAAAATGTCCATGATTGTGCATTCAGAGACAGTTGGAAACAATGGAGGTCTAAAAACAGCTTTGGTTGGAGGGTTAGTTGAATTGCTGATGATTACTTCAGTTTTAGCACAGTCAGAGCATGTGGTTGTAAATATGGTCCTGGCAATGGTAATGGTAAAAGTCCTGTGATAAAACCCTACTTAAGTAAAAACACAGAGTTTTATCACCTATAAATGTCTAAAGAGTATCTCAAATCAAAGCAACCATACCTGGAAATTGGCCACTGACATCACATAGAGTAAATAGCATTTGCTGCTGCAGGAGGTTGAGAAGGAGCCAATTTTAACCACTTTATAGTCACTTAGATAGTTTAGGGTTAGGGTTAAGTTTAATTTAGTAACTTCATTTCAACACGTCACCACATAAAGATGGGCTATAAAAATATGTTTGGAAACAACACATTTAATCTTACAAATATGATGTGCGTTATACATTCACAGTGTGTCTTTTTCTAAGTAAACTAGGTAATCATTTAACAGCTTTCGAATGAAGGATTTGGAATAAAAAGAAATATTTTCCCCTGACATTTAGGAATATATTAAAGGTCCAGTGTGTACAAATGATTGACAAGTAATTGGGCGGCAGTGGTCAGTGGTCGAGCGGGTTGTTCTACAATTGGAATGTTGTGGGTTCCATTCCTGGGCAAGACACCTAAACCCAAGTTGCTCCTGATGGCTGTCCCAGCAGAGTGTGATGGATGAGAGATGTGTGATTGAAAAAGTGCAGCACATAGATGCACTGTATGAAAGTGTGAGTGAATTGGTGAGTGGCAAAAGCAGCTTTGAGTGAAGAAATGTGATGTTTATTGACAGTCAAAATGCAGTCTTTCTTGCTCACTCCTCCCTCTCCCAAGCACGTCAGGTAACTATGGTGGTTTTCACATGCCAGAAAAATTTTTTTACTTCTTCCTTTGCATAGAAAGCTGCCCTTTAATAAAACATAATGAACAATATAGCTAATTTGTCCATTCAGGCTCCTGTAGGGCGGTGATGCAAGTCTGTCGCCTAAATAAAGTAACTGCATATAAAAGGTTTATTCTAAGGCTGCAAAAGTCAAAGATCTTTATTTCAGAGTGATTATGCACTTATACAAACACACTTATGGGTAGTGCATTCAATTTCAGCCAATAAACTCTCCTAAATATACACACTGGAATTTTAAGTGACATTTGATGGAAGAATGCAGGGGAAAGTTGAAGTGTTTTACTGCAAAACTTAAGTACAGTTCTTGATTTAAAGTACTTTTTTGACATCGCAGCACTTTGGACAAGTATTGACCTTCTTTATTATCATTCAGGTGGTTGAGCAGATTGATCGGCTCACGGCCAATATCGACCTCAGCGAGGAGGCGGCCTGCAGCAGTCTGGGGGTGTTCAATAATTTTGACAGCTCAGCTCCTTCAGGTGACAGCAGGATGGTCCTGCTCACCAATCACAAGCCTGCTCCAGTTCAGGAGTCACAGCACGACGAGGAAGACCGCATCATCTTAAGGACTAACGCGCCCTCCCCCGTCTACATGGCATCTGTCGTTAAAACCAGCCGCTTCACCCCACCCATCCACAGTAAGAATGTCAACCATGAAAGGTCAGGTGTAAACGGCCATCCGCCTCACCTGTACCCCTACAGTGGCCCAACTCATTCAGAGCCCCTCCCACAGAGTCTGGACCCTAAGGTCATTATTGGGAACAGCACGTCCAGTTCAAGAACTCAGAAGCCTCCACCTTATCCTCAAAATGGGCGGTGTGGCAAGGGCTCGTACTCGCCTCCGAAACCTGTGAGGACCCCTGCCTACCCTGGGAGAGGCCGCCAGAGCACCAGCATGGTGTGAAGGAGAGGGGAGGTGGTCTGCCCTGGTGCCACGGGGGCCTGAAACATGAGATCCTACTGCAGTGAGTGGCGGTCAGGAGGGAGCAGGCAGGGGAACAACTCATGGTAAGCTCAGATACAAAGGGGACGTGTTTTTGTTTTTCTCACCCTCTACTTTTATAGTGTTGATGTTTCCTCGCAGCTGATGACGTTTGCCGTGTTTACTGGCAGCGCTGTTTTCACAGTCAGTAAATGAATTGCAGTGTTCCTCCCCCTGTTAGAAAAAAAGGGTTTGTGTGTGTGTTTGATGTACTTGTGCATGTGTGTGTGTGTGTGTGTGTGTGTGTGGGCAGAGGCAGAGGGGGGCTTAAAGTGTCTGCCTTTGCCGATGTCACATGATTTCCCAGTCTTCAGTACACTGCAAAATGTGTCTGTTTTGGCAAGTGAGACGAGAAATGACTTTCTTCTTCTGTTTGTTTACACATCAGCCAGCAGGATGACATAATTTCATTGGCTGGGGTAAACTTAGACATGAGTAGATCTGAGGAATTCTCTAATCTTCCTCGACAAATCTATTAGTCATTGAGTCACTATGTATTTTAAAAAATGAAAATATCAAAATAAAGTATTATTCAAGCAACTTATAAACTAAGATAACAGCCTTGTTTTGCAGTGTATCTAAAACTCATCTTTATCATTGAGTTGGCAGGAGCTCAATAATTTTTTTTTTGTTATAGCAAAGTGAGACCCTAGAGCCACTTGACTCAAATCAAGAGGAGTCATTACATTTACTGGATGATCATAGCTCTGACTCATAACTGGCATCATTTTCTGTGAGGTGGCTGATGAGGAGGAACCAAGCCTTTCTTGTTGTGCCACAATCAGATGTGAACTAGAAGCAGACTTATTAACAAGAAGACATCTGTGAAAAAAGTCCCTCTTGCCCAAGAAGAAAGTTCATCAGTAGAGGCTGTACAATATTCAGTATTCCCCTAGAAAGTCCACCTTTGCAGATGCTGCAGAGGCAGACATGCATGTTTCTGTACTTCCCTCTTGTGCAGAGTATGCGTAACTGCAATCTATTTTTCTGTGCCTCTCCAAGTTGGGCAAGCACAATCTGGTTTTAATCATAAAATCCCCTGGCTTCATGCCACTAAGGAGTGAGGCAAACTCTTGGTATATTTGTGACGTCCATATAAACAGGAGCACCTCTGCACAGTCGAGCAGCTCTCTACTACATTATGGTGACGCACTCACGAAGGCTGCAGCTTCAGGTTGCTGCTGCTGCTGCTGCTACCAGAAAAACACAGTTGGGGGAAAAAAGTGCATGGGCATCAGCTTCTATTCATTTAGGGAGATAAGAGTTTAATTAGTAAGTGCAATGTAGCTATAGTTCAGAACTTTTTTCTGTTAACTTTATTGCTTCTGACATTTTAAAGGACTGAATCATGTGAGTTAGTCACACGGTGCAGGTTCATTGTTATGATGTGTTTCCAAGGTCATGAACTCAGAATTTTCAACTTGTGGCACAAATCAGATATGACCCACAGTAGGAAAAAGAAAAGCATGTGTATTCAGATAGCAGACAAGTCAAAGAGAGACAAATCACAGGTAAACCTATCTCACAAGGTAACATTTGTTTAAAAGAAAACTCGTAAACATGCAGCTGTGTTTGGATCAACACCAACAACTGCAATCTCTACACCATAACCAATATTCTCACACAATTTCATCATTCCTTCGATCTTTTACTTTTTGAGTTATGCTGCTCAAAATCAGAGAAACGAGGCAGAAGACATAACCTCGTATTAATGAAGGCTGAGTTCCATTTAGCTGCCTCAGTTTCAGGGCACATCTTGTCACACTGTCCTCTGTGTGACAATGAGCCAACACGTGACACCAGTTACACCCGTGTTTTTCCTTCAAACAAGTCAAAATATCTGCTACCTTATTCAGCCTCCTCTATGAACAGTCCAATACCTTTATTATTTACACACAATATTTTGCTATAAAAAAAATAAACTGGCAGAATGGGAATGGAGAGGAAAATAAGAAACACACAGTAATGAGACTCTTGATTGCAAAAGAATATTGAATTGAATGCTGTATAAACGAGAGTAGGACATTCAGCGGGGATTTAATGTTATTCTTATGTTAAACAAGGACTGATGTCTGATGGACAATGAACAGCAGAGAGAGAGTTGTGGCAGGTCAGGTTGGAGGGCTGAGGAGAAAATGACAAACAGCTGAGCAGGGAATGAGGTTTAAGGAGCTGGCAGGAGGCTGGTGATGGGGATTAGGTTTTGGGGTGGTGGTGAGCTGGCAGGCAGACAGATATGGAGGAAAACAAATGATAGAACAAGAAACTACACAAGGAGATAATAACCTACACAGAACAACTCAACTAGTGGATGAAGAGCCAGGGTTTAAGTGCATGCTGGGTTAATAAGATGATAACCAGCAGGTGATGAGGCTTTCAGGACTCCCTGAATGTCCTTCCTTCCTATGGATTATTCTTTCTAGCTAAGTGACTACATGCATGGCCTCTTCTTGGTTTTAAGCTGTCAGAGATGTTTCTACAGTTGGCGTTTGCAGAAGTTACCAAGAAGTGTTTAGCAATTCATTACATAATTTTGCAGAGGCTGTGCACAGAGGGACGCAGCAGTGCTGTTTCCTCACAATGCTTTAATTTCCATGGCCATGTTGAATCCCCCAGGGCTAACTAATACAACAACTCCTAAAAGACAATGTAAACAGCAGAGGTTTAAGTGACACTTTGTGCTCATGGATGTTGTCCTGCTCCAACACACATGATTCAAATGAATGGGTCATTATTAGGCTTTTTGCAGAGCTTGCATTGAGAAACACTGCATTATAGTCAAATGCTGCAGTAAAAGTGTTAGGAAACACGATGCTGTTGTTTTCACGATGCTGTTGTAGAAAATGACAGCTCAATCTGCACTACAACTGAGTGGTTTTAGTTCTAAATACATCTGAGTGAATTATTAGAGATGGAACTGAAAACATTTGGTGCCTAGAGACATCCTTACAACACTTAACACTGATTTCTAGAAATGCGTTGCATGGATCAGCAAAGAAACAAAATTAAAACCCCAGACGTTCCGCTGGTTGTTGAATACTTATACAGACAGCAACAATCTTATCTCAAATTGGAGGGGGTTATAATTTAGTTAAAAAAGGTTCCTGTTTATCCGTTTGTGGTGTGAAACCGTGGAAGAGTTTGATACACATATAGCCCCATATTTCCCACGATATAGGGATGAGGGTCTTTGACTGATCACCAGGTGTTCACTGTTGTCAATGCATTTTTCTTCTTTTATTTATTCACATTATTTTTGCTAGCACAATCCAGAAATGTAACACAAATTTATAGAAATAAGAAAAGTCATCTGAGAGGAATACAGAGATACAACATTGTTGTTGGAGTTAAATATGTTGTACTTCTTCCCCCTCTTTTCAGATGTGTAAATTAAGTCATTGTATTGTTTTCTTTTCTCAGGTTGTCTTTGATTGTGCTTTTGTATTATTAATTTTTGGTGTTGCTTATTTCACCCTGTATATATTTTCTGAATAAAATAACACTGCAGAAAGCGTGGAAAAGAAAACTACAGGCACTCTGGCCGCAGGTGAAATGATATTATACATTTATTTCTCAAGCATTCAGTTAAACAAGTAAGAGTAAGTATCAACTTAGAGTTTGAGACCAAAGCACATCATCCAACTCTTACGCCTATGTGCTAAAGAAATAAGGGCACACTCTAATTTAATTTGGAGAAAGAGTGATTTAGTTTATTCTCCATTCTTGTCTGCAGTATTCAACATCTAGTAAGTCTGGGCATTAAGTTTGTGTCAGCTGAAGCCACACAGCATGAAGTGATCGATCATGGAAGGTTGTCAGTCAATAGAAGAGCACAGAAAATCCTCCTCCTGGTTAATCTGGCCATCATTAAATGTATATGTCATTCACAGAGATGGGGAATGCCATGTCTGCACATTTAAGGTGTAAAACTTCCAGAAAACAAACCTCCGGACATACGCTACTGTTGTGTTCAGTATATTTAATAATGTATTGTGTGTGCAAAGCTTATGAGGGTGCTGAGTTTTAAATTTTGAATTCTTTTCACCCTTTTTTGTTCAGCAGGAGCTGATGCGAGTGAGAAGACCTGACAGCTGATGGAAGCAGAGCACGGCCTGAAGGTGGAGATATTTCCAAAGGGAAAAATTCTCCATGAGTCGACCTGTGACTGTATGTCTTGCAAGCACAGCAGCATGGACGAGTGGCAGTCAGACCTTTCTGAGAATTCCGTTTTTTCTTCTGTTGCTGGAAATGTAGTGGCAAATAATTCCGAACAACAATAAGCTGAACTGCTATGAACACAAATAGAAACATAATATGGTAAAATAATCTATTCATGCCAGTATTAATTTATTTTTTACTACATTTTTTATTGCAAAAACATCTATTATCAGGCAGCTTACACCAGTCTGGATGCTACAAATACTATAGTATGCTATATAAAGATGTATGACATCCAAACTATAAGAGATCATTTACAACTCAAATCGTCGCAGGTAAAACCAGCGATGGCAGAGAAAAGTTGGAGAAGCAGAGTGGGGATTAAACTGCACAGATCAGTTAGACATCTCAATTATCGCACTGTAGAGATGTTGTATTGACTGCCTTGTAATAAGGAATAAAAGAAACAACTCCAGCATTTTATCACACCCGACTCTGACAAATGATTCCTGCACTCACTGCGTCTTGACAGAAGTTAGCGTCACAAATGATGGTGGAAGCTGGAATATACTTCTCGGGCTGCTCTGGAGATGGCAGTGTGTGATCTCTCATGGCCTAATTCTGTCAGGAGCGCTTGTTGCTGTAACCCCGGGCCAGTCAAGCCAACGTCTGAGTCAGTGTTTGTTTAAATCTTGTCTGAGACTTTCACCACACTGCTCTCACAAACTCCTGCTGCTATCAGATCACACCGCCTCCATCCGAGAACTGGCATAATTCATTCACCATTATAAAACAAAACAAAACATGTCCCTCACTCAGACTCTTGGTGTGTGTCACTGGCAGAGATGGTGGATGACACATGTCCCACTCTGTATGTCTGCAGCCTATAGCTGTTGGAGTAATTGTATTATAATGGCTGCTGAAGTTTAGATTATTCCTTGTCAAGAGCAATATTCAAAATGAAAAATGGCCACAGGCATCTAAACAATTGATTAATCTAAACAGTGTTTTCTAATTTAATAATTAAGCCTGTAATGTCACAATTGGTGATAAATGCCCAGCACTCTATCACAGGTGACAACAGAATCAAAGTGGCAGATTTATTACGTTCATTCAAATATCATTTAATAAGTATGCTTTGAGTGATAAAGACAAATGGCCTTTCTGTAAGGAGTTTGCATGTTCTCCTCATTTGTATGTGTGGCTTATCCCCTGCTAGTCTGGCTTCCTTTCATAGTTCAAACACATGCAGAGTAGGGTTGGGTTGGAGAATCTAAAGTGACCGTAGGTGTGAATGTGAGGGCAAATGGTTGTATATTTGCCACGTTTACCTAGTTTAGCTTATCTCTTGTGCAAATAATACGATTAACGCTGTTTAATTGGACGACTGATCTTGTCCCAGAATACAAGAACTAGCTGTGAGTCGATTTCTTGAAAGAGGTGCCTCCACCTTCATTATGCTCAGTGGCAATATGTCTCAATTTCAGCTTGTTGGTATTGGGCATTTGTCAGTTGACCTATTACCTCACAAACCTAAAGAACAATAGCTGGTGGCTAGTTGTTAGCATGTCGACTACTATCTTTAAAATATCAAATTTCTTGAGCTGGCAGGCAGTGTTGCCAACTCCTCAGTAAGGACGCTGTAGGAGACAGGGTCAGGGTAAGTTATGTCAGTTTAGGTTTTTTTAGCACAGTGATTCATTTTAGACAAAAAGTTTTGCATTCACGGATCAACATGGAGAGGACTGGGCTGCCTGTGACTGCTTTGGGACGGACAAGGGGCCCACAGCAGCACCCGCTGTTTGTTAAGAAGTAAAACGATCAAGCTTTTTACATCAGTCTCCAAAAGTCTCACCTGAAAGTCGCTAGTAGTTATTTTTGAAAAAGTGTCGCTAGAGCACTCATTGTAAGTGATCTCAAATGGGCTGGACGAGTAAAATAATAAGAATATTTTGCATTTCAATAGGGCTCTACACACTTTGTGCTCGAACCCTAATAACCTACAAACAAGAACTTCAATGTTTTCCCTTTGTTTTACATTTAATGAATCTTTTCACAAAACATTATAAAAAACCTGAAAATGTTACACTTAAGTTTACCATTCACACACGTGCATTGCAACTACCAGATCAAGGTGGATCTACGAAAGGTACAACACATTTAGTCACAGGTATCTGGAACTAAAAATTCTAGTATTTCAGAACATGTCAAGATCTAGAAATTATTTTCAGGAATACTACACATCTGCTCCAGGTTAACACCCTTACTTCCACAGATAGGGGATGAACAGACGGACACTCAAGTAATCTGGAAGAGTCAGAGTGTTTATTTCTCTCAACAGGCTTGGAACAGAACACATATTTACCCCACTTCATAGAGACTAATGCTAAGTCTGCCCGTAAGCCGGCTTCTCTCTCAAAACACACACATACACAGCGCTGCTTGCTCATTATCTCCCCCTCGCTACTCGTACACTTGTCAACAGTCATTTTTCATAAATTCATCTTGCGGGCCAGATTGGACCTTCTGGTGGGCAGGTTCTGACCCACGGGCCGTATGTTTGACTCCTGTGCACTAGAGGAATCTGAATACTCGCTAGGGAATAGGGTATTCCGAACTGCCAGCAGAAGTTCTGCTGGCAGAACCTGAAGTTGGTTTCCTTTTTGTGTTTTTCAGACTGTTGTCTTCGTCCTCTGTGTCCTCAGCTTCTTCTTCTATTTTCAGGTCAAATGCTGTGTTCAATTTACATTGTAATACAGAAGTCAAAAAAGTGCTATCAACTGTAAAAGGTAGCAGTGTTTGTATAGTAGCAGCCATTTCTCCCACTCCCATGTTGGGGTTGTTGAACCTGGTTTCTGAGTTCAGGAACCAAGGAGTGGCCCCAATTGTATTTAGTTGAATTTCAATTTGGTAAAATTTTAGTTGGACTGACGTGTTTACATGTATTCTAAAAGTCTGGTTGCAGTCGAATTAACAATAGTTTATAACATCACGTAAACATTCTGAGGACTGGCTGCATGGGGTGTCCATGTACTTGAAATCACAGGACAAGATTGTGATAATAATGCAAAAATAAACAAATAGATATATTTTAACCAAACAAAATGTGCAAGTTTCACATTCTTACATGGCAAATATATCAGTAGGTAGTAGTTTTGTGTGTTTGGCATTATGTGCTTGGTAAATGGATGAAGCCACAGATTGTTTCCCCTATTCTGAATACAATACTGACCTTTCTTTTTTTTTCTTCTTTTAAACATAACCTGTCATACAAATGTAATGTGGAATGCTCCATGACCTTGAGAGTAATGCAGTCACATCAGAACAGAGAATCACATGCTTAAATCCATTACATACTTAGCCCATTTGTTTTAGTAACAGACCAATGAATAATGAAATCCTTCTAAATCAGTGTCTTCTTGCAGGAGCAAAAATTGAATATTTGAATAGCTTAGTCATGAACTGTCTATTTTCCATTTCCCAGACACAACATCACATGCACTTGGAGAAGTCTGATTTTTAAGTGAAATAAGAGTCTGCTTTTTACATGATCTCTCTATGAACTATTGTGTTTGAGCAAAGCCAAACTTTTTTAAACAAGTAGAGCAGTGTATGGATATCAACCATCAGTTCTCATAGTGGACCTAGTAGAATCTGTGGGCCTGAATCTAAGATAATGTGTGCAGAACCCAAAGCCTGGTGGACCTTGACAAAGGCCATGTCTTGGCCTGTGGTCCAAGTCTGGCCCTTAACTCATACCCTGTGTGCAGATCTTGACAGACAGAAAGCACAGCGGCTGAGCTGCTGGCCATGCTGCCTCTGTAAATACTGGAGTGACTATGGAATGTCAGACAGAGACTGAGACCAAGAACAACACTCACTCTGAGTACTACCACTTCCCACCGGTCTCATCTGCCCAACAAAAATACGTGAGAAGGATGCTGTCAATACCACAGGTGTTCGATGCTAGTCCAATGGAATATTTGTTTCCTGATCTGTTTAGGAGTTCTGGATTGAAAACCACAGCTCTTTGAACAACCAGGTCTTTGTTTCTTGGGCCACAGCCTGATCCTGAAAAACATCTAGGTGCTAACAGATCCAACCAGCCTCCTAAAACACAGGGTCAGGCAGGGAAAGAGAGAAGCTGTTTCAGATAATAACATGTAGCTCTAAACTTAAAACAACAATTACTGTGGTTTGTTTAAATGACTGGAAAAACAGGGATTTTAGTTATATAGTGTTCACATAGTCTTGTATTATGGCATGTAACAGCTCCTTTAAATGCGTTAGCTATGCACCCAAAAAAAATTATAACATACATAAATATATATTACATACAATCTAGCAACCAAGAACATGTTAATTATATAAAGATATAGTGGAGTGATAAAGACATTGACAGAGAATGAAGTCTCCTGTAACAAATGTAACACTGTCTATTGTACATGAGCTGTAGTGAATGTCATGTACTTTCAATTTAGGCCAAATCAGAAAATATAGTTTTGCCCATGGAGGATATGACATGGACAACAGTTAGAAAATAGAGTAACAAAATTATTATTTATTGGCAGGATGCCACTCTTCAATTGCAACAAATGAAATAGTTCAGCTATGAGTTAATTGATATTTCTCTATATATCAAAACCCAGTCATCAATAAACAACCTCAGTTGTAAACAACAAAATAAACAAATTTACAATATGAACAAAGAAGTAATGCTGTTCAAAGTGCAAATAAAATGGAAAAAATGGGCCCAAAGTAATAAACAAAGCAGTCCAATAAAGTGAACCGTCCAGATAAGTCAGTGTCCACAGTTCGTCCGAAATCAGTGTGTGTGTGTGTGTGTGTGTATGCATTAGTCCTTCTCTGTATAGTTGGGTAATTGCTCATGTTGTAATTGTTCATCTACCCAGGTAGTGTGATGTTGTTTCTTATCTTATGATGTGATAGATGTGCTTTCTCCAGATGATCGATGAAG
This sequence comes from Solea senegalensis, assembly GCF_019176455.1. Taxonomy (NCBI): domain Eukaryota; kingdom Metazoa; phylum Chordata; class Actinopteri; order Pleuronectiformes; family Soleidae; genus Solea; species Solea senegalensis. The sequence goes on from NW_025320674.1 coordinate 69,088, forward strand.
CTGCTTCCGACGTCACACCATCCACACATGTAAGCTGGTGTTCTGCTCCATGTTCCTCAGGTCCGGGCTCTGGTTCGCCATCTGATTCGATTCATACACCAAAAAAACAAAACAACCTGCATAGAGGAGCAGTTTTTTTTTTTTTTTTACATCTATTATTTATCTCTCTTTAAACATTTATCTAAATCAATTGTACAGTAATTATCCTCTTTTATATTTTTATGTTAAATCAACGAACATGAACCATTCACATTGACAATGTATCATATAGAGCTATAAAATAAATTTTTAAACAGCCCCCACACACAAAATGGTGTGTATATGGAATATTTTTTAAATGTCCTTAAATTTTACCACCGCATAGTGCACACAAATTCTGTATGAAATCAAATATAAATCGTGTTTAAGAATGATTAATTGAATTACTGTCTCTCAATAACAAAATGCACACAACTGCATGTGTTTTGGCTCAGAAAACCAACTCGTTTAACTTTGTAGCATTAGCTAGCAGATAGCAATAGCACAGGATCATATATCAGGTTGTACAGCAATAGCCCAATTACTAACACATAGCATTAGCAGACAATTATCCACACAGAAATAAAAACTAACCACATTCTCAAATTCAACATATTCGTATATACCTCCGGTTGGTTTTAAACATTTGAGTGAGTAATTAGCCGTGGTCGGCAGCCGCTAGCAATGGTTACTACTCACCGGAGTTTTCTCTCGACAAAAACACGATAAAACGGCGATGTGCGGGTACCTTTCAGAACCAATAACTCAAAACAAAATAAAGTGTTATCCACTCTTCGTCTAATTATTAACATTAACTATCTTTCTCTCGACCGTAGCGTGTCCGTTCTCATCGGTCTCGGTGCAGGGAAAAAAACAACTTCCGAGCCGGGAAAACGAACGAACAAATGAACTATGACCGTGAGGTGCGCTTGTGTGTGACTAATGCGTACCCTGCTGGTGAAAATAAGGAACTACAACAACATACAAACTATGTTTGTACACTGTGTGTAACTAACTAACCTGAAAAGATACTACATGTCACGAGAACACGTCCTGTCCTTAGCGACTTCAGACACAGGAGTCAGGAAAAAAAAAAGAAATGTTGACGATTAACAGTGCAACTGAATTGTAGAGTAGAAAATAAAACCTATTTACACAGACACTATTTTTAGCTGAATGAACAATAGAGATGAGTGATTGTTCCACACATGGTCAGCTGCACTGCACATCCACAGCTTGTTCTTGTCTGTGACTCTGTGTTGTCTCTGTGGTCACACTGTTTCCGTGTGTGTGTGTCTACAGTCAGCAGCAGGACTTTCTTTATGATAACTTTTATTTTCTTTATTTCCCCTGGTTTGGCTCATCCTGTCTCAATTTTCTGTGATTATAGACATTGTAACGTGTTGAACATCTTCTCCGTTTTTGGTGTGACGATACAGCTTGGCATACGTACAGGGTTTTGAGTCATTTTGTGTGGTTTTGTGTGGATGGAGACGTTTCCTGAAATGATGCTGTGTTTGAAACTTTTTCAAAATGACAAAGATCATTTAGTTGCGGCATCTAATGGTGAGACTGTTAAGTGCAGCAAACACATGAGTCCACCTCCACTCACCCCTCCCACTTTCCAAATAAATCAGGGAACTGTGATGGCCTTCACATACCAGACAGGACATCAGGACCTTTTCATAACTGTCGCTCTCTGCTGTTTCCTCTGTTTTCTTAATTGGTCTAAGCATCAAGTTTATGTGGACAGAGCAATTCGTCTTAAGCAAATTGTAAAATAGAATGGTGGGATGGGGTAGCTCAATGGTTAAGAATGCTGTAGTTATTTTTTGTGCCATGAAACCTCAACCTGAAGTGCCAATGCAGGTGATGCACACTTGCTTAGGCTTTGACAGAGGTGACATTCATCCCGTTATGAGTTGTTAAAGTATCAAAATAATATTGGAGACATTATTTGAAAGTTGTGTCACTTTAAGGCTGCTGTAGAAACGTAGCAGTGCAAGATGGCGGCCTCAGTAAAGTGATTGTTTTGTTTAAAGCAATGTTTCTTTTATACAAACATTCTTATTAATCTTCTGCCAATAAACCCTCCAGAATTTTACACAAGGCTAAATAATGTATATGTATATATATATATATATATATATATGTATATAATGTGTCTCTGAGCCAGACATGATAATGTCAGTTAACTTACTGTCAGAGACATCTTGAATGGCAAATATTGCAATTGAGAGATGGCTCACTGCCAGCCTTGCCATGGAGAATATCACTTATTAAAAGACAATTGCCCAAGGACAAAGCTAAAAACCTTGGTGTCTCTCAGCTCAAAACAAAACATTTGTGTCATGCCTGCAGGTGAGGCATTTTAAAGTGAGCAACACAAATGAAAAACAACTTAATACGAGTGTTTGAAATGAGAGATGAAACAATGCAGCATTACATTTAGTATCCACTACAGACACGTCAGAGAATAGCAAATCTTTTGAGCCATATCCCTCTCCTTATACCACCCAAGTCACAATACAATCCAGCTTGAAAGAAAAACCGATTCAATCATCAATCCCATGCGGAGATGGCTCCTCTGTGTTCTGCCTTCACGCAGTTTTCACTCTCTGCAGATACCTCACTGTGTCGGCTGGTTGTGAGAGTGACCCCAGGAGAGGAAGTAGCCCGGTGTGTCTGCCCTCCACGCCCTCGCCGCTCCATTTCTGACCTCAGCACTGTTCTTAATCTCAGTGGGATGACAGAGCTGCTGAGGAATTTCTCTGCTCTGTGGCTGAACCCTCCTGTCAAGACACTGCCTGCAGGCTGAGCATGTTTCTTTGTTACGTCCCTGCCAGCTCTCACATGGCCCCGCTTTGTTGAAATATGACCTGAAAATACCAAACCCCTGCCCTCAGTAACCTCTCTAAACACTGTCCGTCGACGTGCAGATTCATCCGGAAAGTTGCCACAGTGTGTCTAGTGTTGGCTGCAGGCAAATGGCAAAAACCCATCCCCTCCTCACCTTACCTACCTGCACGCCAGCTTGTGTTTGTTGACACCAAATGAGAGGTGCCAACCTCTTTTTTCCATCTTTACCCATGCTTGTGTAAGGCTAACGAGAGACTCCATCCAGATGTTGGTGTGAAACTCCACAGCTGAGCAAACAGGCAGTGTCTTCTCTACAGCATGGCATGTTTAAAATGACATGCTGGTCCAAAAAGGAGAAGACCAGCTGAGTGTGGAAGAACTGAGTCAGATCAACACTGGACACCTGATCAGCAACAGGTTAAAGTTCAACATGCCTGTGACTTTTACCTGGTCTTATAAGGTGACACAAAAGTGGTGGGATGTTGTTACTGTACCACACCTAAGTTCCAAAAAACACCTCTCTAAAGACCTTGTTTTCGGCAGAAACATGTAAGCAGACTATATATCACTATTGTTTTTGTGAGCGATTTCCGGTGTGCTATTTCCAGTGTGCAGTTGTGTAGTTTCACAACTTTGACAGATAGCATGGCTTCTAGAAAAAACAGGTAACATGTGTGATATATCAGCTGGTTTAAAAGGCTTTAAAAGACTTTAATGGAACATGAATGCTTTGATCATCAGCTGCAAATGAGACAGGATATTTCGTTTAAACTTTTTTTCCCCTCCTCTGAGGAATAAGAAAAACAGAAAATCATCCAGTACCAGAAAAATGGCTTCACTATGAAACGCTAGTAAAACCTTCAAGATGATGTCAAACAGCCGCAGGTAAAAACACAGTTAATTATGAATGATGGCGCTTTTCCACGATATAGTTCCAGCACGACTTGGCTCGGCATAGCTCGACTCTACTTGGTTTGGTATCGTTTTCCATTTCTACAGTCCTCATCGTGGGCGGAGTCTCTGACCAATCAGTGGCCGGCAGGTACTATCCGAGTCATGCTGGAGGAAAAGCGATATTAGTGGTCTGAGTTAGCGTCCCAAATACTGCTGTTATACTGCTATTAATTCATTAATTGATTTCATTCATACATGGTTGTGGAACTGACCTGCCATTTCCATTTGTTATCGATCGTTTGAAGTGTTTTTAACGACACTGTTAAAGCAGACCTATGCAGGTTTTCAGCAGATTCATCCAGCTCCGGAGTCGTTGTGATGGTTAAATGTCTTGTTGCGGGGAGATTGGGGGCTGTCTCCATTCCCCCTACTGTCTGTTAGAGGAAAACCAGCCTTGCAGGTTCAAGAAAGCAAACTCGCACAGTTCAGGAAGTTCAACCCCGAGTTTCTTCCACATTCAAAGAAAAAATTGGACAGCAAGACAGGTTAATGTAAATGTAAACTGCAGCCTCATTGCTAAAGTGATCATCCTGGCTTTGGCCAAAACACTGAGGCTGGAGGAATCAACTGAAATGCTTGTCATTGTCATTGCAGTGTCTCGGCTCGCAGAACTGCATTGTGGGTCTGTTGCTTTGCTTTGCTCGTGTTGCCAGCAGATTGTTCACAAGAACAATGGCCCTTCAAATGATTGATATGGTGTTGAAAATGTTTTTGGAAGCATCGTTTTCTTCATTCTTTTCTTCACTGTTCTTGAATATACTGATGTACTGTGGATACACTCAGAAAGTATTTTACTTTTATTGCTTGAAGTAAATTTAAAAGCAACTTAAAAACTTACTTTTACTCAAGTGGAAAAGTTAATGTGCCACATTCTTCTACATTCTTCTTCGTCTATTTGTACTATAATTTTAGTAAGATGTTTTTGCTAAAGGGTAAAGATATTCTTTCAAAATTAACAGAGCCAGTGTGTCATCTTTTATTTTAATGCTTGATGTTGGCTTTAATGAAAAGGGAACCTCAGTCAGAACAAATCAAACCTCATTTGCACACATCTAACAATGTTCTTAAGCACGCCAGCATTTTAACTCTGGAGCTCCAGTCACTGCTTGATTGTTCCAATACTTTGGTCCAGACTAAAATATTTTGGTAATTATTGGATGGATTTCTATTAGATTTTGTGCAGATGTTCATAATCCAGCGAGACTGAATCATAATGACATCAGTGGCGGTCTTCTTGTAAAAATCTCCTCACAATTGTTGGCTGGATTGCTGTGAAATTTGATCAGGCCACTAATCCTGCACTCCTCATGAAATGTTTTAGCTGTGATGTCCCATTATCTTTCCATCTAGTGCCATTAAGGTCATCTCTTCTCCACAGAGAAACTCTGCTGGAATAGTCGCTGTGTGCAAACATTATCCTGAAAATTCCTGGACGGACAGGAATGGAGTCGACTAAATAGGAATCGGGGGGATTTTTCCAGACACTTTGAATAACATTGACAATCTACTCTGGCAGGGACGCACCATGGCAACTTCCAACGTAAACCATTTTGATTATGCTAAATATCCCTGCTTCGCTTAAGCTGTGACTGAGCTCTTTCATCCTAAATCCCGACATCTGTGCATTAAATCACGCATACATCATCTGTAGGCTGCGTGTTTTCCAGCACACTATTCATGATATATATACACTTTGATTTGTTCAAGGTAAAACATCTTTAAATCAGGTGGGGGCACTTCCCACTCCGGAGTGAGTACAATCCGAGCAGGATCCCTTTGCTGTTTGAAACAGTCTAGTGCCTGCTGCACAAACACATTTTGTCTTTGGTAAAAATATCTTTGAATGACTTGTTCTCTAGTGGCTTTGTCAAACCTCCAACTCAAGACAAAATGTCTTGAGTTGTCTTGAGTTGGAGGTCTCCGACAATCCCGGACGCATTTGAATGAAGATGATGTGGTGCATTCTGGGCGAACGGCACAGGCTTGCCCAGAATGCTCAATTATATGCAGCGCAGAGGAGGAAAAGAGTAAGAAAAAGCCCCCATTCATCGTGCGTTGGCTGTGTTTTAGTGGATATGGCAGGGTTGTATAAGATCCTGCCAGTTGTGTCTTCACAGAGTCCTGTCAGCAAACATGCCACCAGTGTCTGTCTGCAGCCCTGTTTGTCTCTGAGGCATCACTCAAAGCAAGGCTCCTCCATTTAAAAGGACAAGGACGAAACACTGACTCAGCCCTGCACAGTGCGTCTGTCCAGCATGGTTTATGAAAAGAATCTTTTAATTAAAAAATGTCATCTAATCCTTTCATTATCTTTTCATTAACGGTCTTTTTTAGAATTGGATAATGTAATAAAAAAAGGCGCCTGTCTGAAATTTTTACTTATGCTTCTCATTTTTACAAGAATTTGGAAAAATGTAATTGGAACTCAACTCACTCATCGTCTTTATTGCATTAAATCAAATTAACATATGAGATAAACATTCTGAACAACACTCAAGCAAGGTCAAACAGTTTTACATCGCAAATGACAGCATTTTCCATCCACTCTGATATACACAGGCACACATCGACACAAACATAAAACATATGACACACGCCATTTCAATTATCCATGATTATTGGGAGCTAAAAGATTACTGTTTTCTTATTGATAAATTAAAAATGACCTACATCCTTAAGTCAGAAACAAATCTGCCTTCTTTTAAAAAAAGAAAAGAAAACATAAGAGGGCGGTAATGTCACAAGGTGTTCAATCAAATTTCTGTGACTTTGCAATATAGAATATTTCACTCTATAAATAAACCTGTAACAAATAATGATGTGCAAGTAACAATTACGCCAAGCAGACAAATCAATGACACATTTCAAACTACAAAACATGCATTCAACAAATCAACCTAAACAAACACAGTACCATACTTGAATTTTTTTGATCTCAAGTGATTTACAAAATTTGTGTACATTTTTTTTAGCATTTAATAATAACAAATGCATCACATGACTCTATGGCAACAACAGTGTTGTATTCAACAATTCACCAGTTACACTTTTCTGTTAATCTGAGAGTCGATGTTGCTCAAAAGTTCCCGGGCGAGATGTTTGCTCCTGAAGAAAGGACTGGAAATTAAGTTTTCAACCCCTGGAAACAGAAAGAGATAGAGATGTACATACACATAAGGCTATGATATAATCTGATAACAACATGCATTCTGCATCTCATCTAATGGGTTTTAAAAGTTTACTGTGTAAGAGGTAAGAGATTACGCATCTGCTCACTCCCCCTTTACCCTTTTCAAACATGGTGGCGCAGGATGGTAGAACTGGGACTTCGTGATGGTCGCAGGGCTTTTTTAACTTGGAAACTCGGAGCAACCTCACATACCATGAGTTCGGAATTTCAAGGTGGCTGCCACCATACAAAAACTGCTATGTTTACCATTAATAGCACTTTTGTTGCATTTCACTTTAAATCAGTCGTACACGTCGTGCAGTTTAATCTTTTTTAGCTGTAGACTAAAGTTATGTCGTTAGTGCCTTCGACTTCTCAGCTGGAACACAGTGAACTTGGGGGGTGACTGGAACGTAGCATTATTGCAAGGCTATGAAAACCGAATGATTTTAAAGCAGTGTTCATTTTGTTGACAAAAACTATGATGAAATCTGACAATTTTGGATTTTAAATAAAAATAAAACCAATTGACCTGCTGAAGATAATAAGTTCAAGTGTAACGTTTCACTGTCTTTAAATTGAAACAAACATGTAACAAAAAGAAAAATAATTGTATTTGATTTGATTGTTAAGACGAATAAAAATGTGTAATATCAAAACAGTTAACGATAAAACATTAACAGACAGGCTGATAGAGGAACATTCTACTAACACAAACAAACCAATCTATCTGTGGATTTAGTGGACTAAAATATGATTATTTTAAAGTGATTTGTGCAAACAAACTTTAGTAGTATATATATATATATGTATGTACATATATATATGTACATTTTATGTTTAGTATTCAGCAAACTGGACCTTTAATTAATAATTATTAGCACCATTACCTGACAGTTTTTATACATATATATATATATACATATATACATACATATACACATATGAACTGTATGTATGTATACTGTAGGTATACATAGTTGTCACTGAACAGTAATTGTCTGAATAATGTGTTTAAAAGGGAAATGAAGCACACGCAGTGCGACTCTCTTACCTTGTTATTCGACAGTTGCGTGTCTGAACATAAACTCCCGTGTAAGTGATGTCACATCTCACTACATTGTTGCTGAAGTCCGACTCCATGACATAGAAATCGGGATTGACAGTAACCTGGAAAGAAGAATACACACACAGAGTTTGAATGATGTGTTTTGTAAAAAGAAATAAAGTTAACTCATCACATTGGATACCTTCAGGATGTAGTTTCCTGGAGGGACGTCAGTGATGTCGATCCACTGACAGTCAATGTTGGCAGCGTAGGTGTCGTGGCATCCTGGGCTCAGTCCCTGAAAACACAACCCGACCAAGCATTCCTCTGAGCGTGGATCGAACAACTTAAGACAACTTTGACTACTATTTTCCAACAATTGCTGCAAATCAGGCAGATTTGAGTCAAAGTTACACAAACAGGTCCTGAAGTAAAAGCTGTTACAACACATGAGCACTGAGAAGCCAACACTAGAATCGCAGAGACCAGACAACAGATGTAATAAACATCCCAGTGTCTTTGGATGTTTTTCTCCCACTGGCATGACTCACTTTTAGATGTGGATCTGGACTAAATTGTGAAATACTGTGCATGCAAGTGCTGTGTGTTTTTCAATAGTGTCTGTGTTCACTGCCTTAATGTGAACAAGATCAAACATTTTTATAAGTATCTCAGATCAACTATTTGCTAAAGGACGTTTACAGATGTAATATGAGCAACTGAAATCTATGGTCACTAGAATATAAAAAAGGTCTTATGTTTGGTGCTGGTGGTCGCTATCAATGGTTAGCAGGACAGTGTACCAGCGCTTTTGAATTACACAGTTCGAGCACTACTCGGCTCTACCCTACTCATCGTCTGACACAGTCACTGAACTAAAATACGTGTGAACGGGTTGTGATTCGGCTCATGATCACCGGCTTTCAGCAGTGCTGAACAGCAGACTCCTCTGTTAAATGTTGAGATTTTAGAAATTTTCTTGCTCAATGCTGGAGATTGAGAACACATATTTTGGGGCTTTTTAAGTTCTTTTAACTGATATCCAGTTCGCCTTTTGTCTGATGTCGTGCTCATGACTCTTCCAGTGACAACACTCTCTGACCAAACAGTGTCCATCAGTCTGTTGACGTCACATTTTAGTATCGGCTTAGCTCAAAAAGCACCAGGTACCAGGTACTATCACAAATGGAAGAGCAAGTAGAGTCAAGCTGTGTGTCAGTGCCAGAACTGTATAATGGAAAAGTGCCATATGTAGCAATCGGCCATTATGCTTACTTTTGTGTCAGAAAAGTGCTTCATAAAATAAAACTGCTTTGAGCAATGCCATCAAAATGTGACTGAGTATTTTTGATTTGAATAAATGTTTTAGATTTTTCCTAGGCTTCTATCAGGACCATGATAATACAATAGAATAGTAAAAGCTACAGTGTGTAACTTTTGGTGCTTTTTGTTGTTGCTGTTGTAGCCCGTTTTGGACTTTGTTAACAGAATCTGTATGTGTACTTTATTTGAAAACAGGCAGTGTCAAGCAATACTATCAGACCTGACTGAGGGAAAATGTGTGTGTATGCACCACCAATGACAGGAGAGGATGGGGACAACAACACGGTTGTTAATTTGACAATGGTTTGAATGTAACATTTGCTAATATTCAAAAATGACATGCTTTTGTTTTAAATAAAAAGATTTTAGTGAATGACTGCTCAGCTGTAGTGTTGATAGATGACACTGTAGATGCACAACTCATGTGAAACAGATGACCTCACTCACTCATCACTGTATGTTACCTGTGTATGGGCTGTGCATGCGTAGCGGCGCCTGAATCCAGGATCACAGCCTGTGTCCTCAAGGCAGAAACTGGCCTTATGTCCCTCGGCTACTTTAAGTCCGGAGAGGGCGTCGAGCAGGTCGTAGTTACTGAAGGCATCCATACTGTGGTAGTGCCTGTGTGTGTGGAGCAGATTAAATAAAAAAACCTCTTATTTTTCCTAAGGAATGCCTTTAAGGTGAAAACATTATTGTCTTAACTGAATTGTGAGGGTGTGGCATTCATCTGGCTTCTAATAGCACAACATATTAAATGATGTAATGCTTTTGTTTTGTCAGAGTCTGAGTAAACTCACTGGTGACAGCTGTGCCAGTCCCACTGATATCTGGGCTTGACGGGGAGAAAGTCGGTAGTGCCTTGATTCTTCACTTTCTGAGGGAACCGCAGGAGGACCCTGAAGTCGATGTCTCGTACGGCATGTCCATAAGCTGACCTTGGATGAATCACAGGAGGGAAATGGGTATGAGCTACATTGAAAAGTGTGACTGGCTGAGCTCCCATGTGCTCGTTTTCTTAAGTCAACGGAGCACAAAGAGTTTGTTCCAATGTACTTAACGCTTTTGGGAAAACCAAGCCAGAACATTTATGTCTTGGCAGGACAACATGTGGGAGAATGACTGCTCCGTAATGAGATCACTTTCTGAAACTCCATCATCAGAGTAGTTATCCCAACACAGCCAGAGGTATGAGATGCTTTAAATAAATCCAAAAACAATAGAAACTTGTCCTCAAATTATAATTAATCTTCATCAAGTGGTAAAAACAAAGGAAACACATGTCTGAGGGTGTGTACGTCTGCTGCAGTGTCTACGTGCTGCTATGTGCGTACAGAAGAGGTGAATCACTTTTGGCACCACAGTTTACCTGGCCAGACAGTTTTCCTCAGCTGCACAGCGGAGTGCATACATCTGCATGCGCTGGACGTAAGCACCTGCTTGGATGGCATATGGGTCGGGCACAAGGTCTGGCAGTCCTGCAGAGAAATAAGAGGATAACACAAATGTGTTTGATGGTTTCTTTGAGATGCTGAGTTCGTATTGCTGTTGCCAAGTTTTTCATGCTGACAAAAATCCAGGGAATCAGGCTGAAAAGCAGCAGTCTGTGTTTGTTGGATAACTCAACATTTTTACATTTGTGTTATTCTGGGACCATCCATTTCCCATCAACATGATCATATTCATGTACTGATATGAAATGCATTTCATATCAGTGGCTCAGTGTGGCTCAGTGGTTAAGACCGGTACCCCTGTGTACCGGTTCAACTCCACCCCTGGCAGGTTGTAACTCAATTCCCTTGTAAGTCGCTTTGGATAAAAGCGTCTGCTAAATGACATGTAATGCAATCATGTTGAGCAGGCGTGGCCTATTATTTAAAGAAAATAAACACAGATTATCATTAATTTTTTTCTTTTACGTACATTTTGTTTTAGAAAATAAAATGCAAAACGGAACACCTGCAGTTACTATATAAGTGTATATAGTTACATTTAAATACATCAACCTTATTTATTGAAAAAGGAAAATAATTTACAAAAACACCTCAATTAATTAAGTTCATTCATAACTTGGTAAGTTTAATTTGAATGAATTAAATTGATATAAGCATTACCAAATGAAGTTATATTTTCAACCATTTTCTTTTTAGAGTGTTTATCAACGACTGTACTTATTTACAAAAAATGCCAAAAGAAACAGCACCACCAAATAAACCCAAAACGATACCAGTACACCTTTAAATTGAACCCGAAATTAATTAACATGTAAACTAATTTTGTGCCACTTACCGTTTTGGAAGTATCGCGTGCCATATCCTGTGCCAGGTGGACGGCGCGTGCGAGCCCCTGATCTTCCTCTCGTGGGATGCAGGTTATAGAAAACAGAATTCCTGTGGTTTTTAAAGGGGTTTCGAGGGTCGTCGTTAAGCATGTCCTCTGCATTCGTGTTTGCCTCGTTTGACACATCCTCTGTCAGAGATGAGAAGAGTGAAGGGCCTGCAGAATCTCTCTCCACAGTTGTGGTGTATGCTGGGATGGAGTGACGAGCGCGCTCGGGCTGCTGCCTGCTCCCTGACGCGTGAGTATTAACAGGCACCAACTGTCCAGCACCCTGTCCAGGAGGAAAAAATCCTGGTTGTACACTGTGGTCAGTCCTGAGCTGTCTGGACTCTCCCTGACTGGCCCTAACAAGCGCGCGTTGTGCGCTGTGCGCTCCCGGCGTTTGGCTTCCGGTGCCACCGCTCCTGCTGCTCACGTAAAACCGCGAATGGCTTCTGGAACGAACCGGAGTTTGATACTCTGATCCAGTGCTCATTAAACTGTAAACCTGTCCGTTGTTCTCCCACTGGATGCGGTGTCGCCAGGGACCAGCTGTGCGCTGCTGCTGCTGCCCAAAGATGAGGGGAAGTAATCCTTGGAAAAAGTATAAAAATAAAATGGACCATCTTGCCATGGCTGTAAAACTAAAGTAAAACATCCTTCCAAAGTCAATGAAAATTCAGCTTTGACCATGTATTGTGCGCACAGATGCTCTTGTGTGGAAAATGGATGAGGGCGCTCTCGCGCAGAACAACATATCAGTTGTTAAGAGGACTGACACAGTGAAGAGATGAGGGGGGCTGGAACTTTCCCTTTTACTTACTTATCCAACTGTCTCTTATGCAAAGTTAGACTTTCTTTACAAAGAAACATTAACCCATCCCTCTCCGTGGTTTGGCCCTTACATAAGGAGGTTTGCTGAGTAAACTTTACGCACGGGTGTCATTTGATGTCACCCAAATGCCACCGTGAGATCTGGTTGATTTAAAGGGCCATTCCACAAGTCTCTCCTGAATAAAGTGTTTTTCTTTGCTTTCCAGGCTTTCACTGGAAAAACTAAGTGAATCAACAAACCTTAATCATTTCTTCATTTTACTTTTAAAAAACGTTTTTAAAACTTAATGAGCACAGCACTGAGGAAGGGCTTACTGGTGCTATAGCTCCCCCTAGAGGCACCCAAGCAACCCCCACAGCACACCCGTGATTTTTTTCTGTCGAATGCTGCACAAAACAATATAGAGACAGATAAAAAACAAAACATCAATAGTGGAAAAATAGTCCGAAACAAAACAGCATAAAAGACATTTAAAAAGGAAGTTTTCATGCAAAATAATACTGAGAAGATTAACTTATATTTCGTGAATCATGGTACTTAATACTTAAAAATGTGAATTCTAAATGAAAAATAATAAAATGTTGTCATGTATCAGTCGGCAAACTTAAGCAAAACATCTTTAGAGAGCATTTTTTGGATAATGTAATGAAAACTCTCAAAAACACACACGGACAGTGTGTGACACTGTGCTGAAGCTTCACAGTGGAAGTGGCCGTGACGCCCCCTGTTGGTTGCACTAACACTTCATTGTGAGGAAATTCATCCAACTTTGACCCAAATGAAAGGAACTAGAAGTTAGAAAGAGAAGATACAAAGAAGGAAGAAGCAATAAAGGCCGGAAAAGAAAGAAAGAAAGAAAGCAGGCGTGAAAGAAGAAAATAAAAAGAGGTGCCTGAAATAAGGGCAGAAAGAAAGAAGGGCTGGAGGAGAGAATGAAAAAGAAATAGAAAGAAGCAATAACAGAAAGAAAGAAGGGCTGGAAAGAATTAAAGCAATAGAAAGTAGCATTTTCAGGCATTTGAACTTTGCCCATCTCTCATTTAAGCATGCAAGCTTATCTATCACTCTTTTGTTCGCATAGCATTGTCTATGTGTCCTTGTCTGTTCGTGTTTTTTGCTCTTTCAGATAAATGTCGGTAATACCTGTCTGAATTTTTTTTTGTAAACTACATTTAATGCAGATTACACACGGTAGTCAAAGACTGTACGACTTGTAGCGCATTTATTTGAATTGTTTATGTTTTTTTTATAAATTATTTCAGCTGATTCCTATCTTCTTCTTCATGTAAGACTGGTGGGGCGGCGCCCTATAGCGCCCTCTGTGGACGGGTCGCCACTGTACCGGGATCAACTTTCAGCGTCAATTCTCTGTAAACTCTCTGTAAATGAGTGTTATACTTTAGTTCAACTCCTTGTGGTTCAAGTGCCTCACATCCTCAGTTTGTAAAGATCAAATGAAAACAATTAAAGGACCGGATGTGATTTTTAAAGGAGATCTGCAACAATCATCTCTACATGGTCTCATGCAGTACTAAACGCCCACCACAAGGCGGCAGGCTTCATCTACTGAACATGTTCCAAGCCTGCAGACAGACGATGCTGTTATAATACAGCAGGTCTGTTGAATCAGGTTATTAAAGTCACATGAACCCTCAGTATTTTTCAAATGTATGACCTACCTTTAGCTTTTTTAACATGTTTTTGCAACAGCTATTGTTTTCCACTTCCAACTTCAAAGAATGATACAGGAACCAGCAAAATACACTGAAAATAAAATAATGAGGTAAATGATATTATTGTCATTAGTATTGTTAATAATAACAATAGTATGATAAAATATAAATTGATACAAGACCTAGGATATAATAAACAACTACACATTTGGTTATAATGAGAAGGAGTGGAAGGGGGGTGTTCCACTCTTCTTTTCCTTTCCTTTCTTCAACTCTTTTCCATACCTTTAAATTCAGAAATTCTCCACTCTCTTAACGACGAATTAGACAGATAACTATCACATAGGGACTAATGAAGATGTGAGTATTCACACCGTGACTCAGGTGAAACCAAAGAAACCAAAGAACCAAAGAACCAAAGAAACCTATTGAAATAAGAGGTTAAAATATTTGAGTTGCCTACACATTTAAACTTTGGAGGAAAGCTAAAATGATGCCCATTTTACAGTGCAGTGCAGGTCTAAATATAAATGTTTAGATTAAAGGTATATGATATGAGTTAGGTAAGGGATCAGTTATTCTGTTTGGAACAGATTGCAAAGAGAATGAGCTGCAGAGCCTGATCTACAGAAGAGTCATGGCGTGTGTTTCCTCTGCCAAATGGGGCATCGTGATGGTGCGCGTGAATCTACTTCTATTCTTAGCGTAAAGACCATTTCCGTGCATGGTCCAAAGTCCAGCACCGCCCCTTTCCCTCTGTGCGAGGACCAGATTTATAAGAAGCACAGATCCTCTGCACTGGTTTGGCACAAGACCTCCCGAGCAGGACATGTAACCCACAAAATTTAGCGAGTAAGTATTAATGTTGAATTGAGTCTTTCTTGTGTTTCTGACCTGAAAGTAAACAAATCACAACAAGTGTTGCCACAAAAAAAAACCTAATCTTTACTGTAAATGATTGGTGCTCGGAAATAAAATGAACAGTTTGTGGTTGTTGTTGTTGTGCGGTACACCTACAGCAGCAGGAGCAGCAGATCTTTCCCTGTGAGAAAGACTAATTCTTCTACGCTTTGAATATATCTTATCCCACGAATCTAGGTATCCAGGCTTTGCTTCTTGTGAGATTTAACGACGATGATGGTCTTAAAATGGTTTTACCACAAGAAAAGCTTCCCCTACATGGAGTACACCTGTTGTCTTCCCCCCTGAGGCCTCACACTGCCAGTCTGAGGAATAAAATGATAGATCCAGATGCTTTACCACAGATCATGGGGAGACAATACAGGTGAGATGCTGAAGAAAGTAATGTGTGAAAAATGAACATTATTGACCCTTTGAATCTTCACTCATGTGTAAAATAAGTTTGAAATAAAACTAAGCTGGGTTGTTTTTTTGCAGCACAGCCTGAATTAAAATAGAAATGTCTGATAAATGATGAAATATAGGTTGTTGGAAAGCAGACCGTACGGTTTCTTGTGACACATGTCTTTGGTTAACCTTTGCCAGAGACCGACTCGTCAGCTCTCCTCACGTTTCAGCTTATAGGCAACGCGCCGCTGTTCTGTCTTCACATTTTCATTGATCTGTACGTGTGACAAACCTGCTGTTGAGACACCACCTAACATGTGTGATCCCCTCTAACTCATGTTGTTCATTCAAACTTTAAAGCCGTCAAACGTTGAGAAGAAGAGACACGTTTCTTTTAGGTGTTGTTTAGGTGTAAATGCAGTGGTGGAAAGTAACTCATTAAATTGAATTAACCGCAATAAGTATGAAGTTGTGAGATCATGATATTAAAAATAATAAAAATGATATATTACTTAACATTTAACTACCCAGCAGTGAAGAAGTTAAAGTTAAAATAAAAAAGCAATAAAAGTGATACACGTATTATATTATATTGTTATTATAAATGTATTTTAAGAGTAAAATTTATATAGTTTCTAAACATCACTAAATTGAATGATTGATTCACAGGTTACATTAGAGGGATTCATTTATGTTTTCTTAGGTCAAATACATGTCTTAGTGGATGATTTAAGGTCACTCTGGTTTCACTTTTGTCCAAGCTGAACTATTATTAGCTGTTTTCTAACTGACCATAATTACTAAGTCACACTATACTGTTTAAAATAATCACCTTAGTTTAAACGATGTGTCTGCTTTTATAGGTCAGTAGTTGATTCAAATAACCATCATCATGCTCCTTAATAACAAAATGTGTGAACAGAATACTTTATTAATGCCTGAGGGGTAATTGGTTACGTCACATTTGCTCCGGAATAGAATCAAAACAACATTTAACATGAAATATAAACACGTGATTAGTTAAGAGTGAATTGAAGTGAATGAATTATAAATAGAATGTGTGAATGTACAGTATGCAGCGTTTAATGGCTGCACACAACCACGTTAATGCATTTTCACATACCAATGATAAAAATGACACGCGATACGGAGCTTAGAGTCACTTGTTCGTGTTTGTCTGAACGTGTCAGCCATAAATATTTCTCTGGCACGTCCACAACTGTTCACATGCCTCAGCGGTCCTCAGTCACTCACACAGGAGCCTCTGCTGGCATGTGATAGCCACTCATCTCCGGGGTCACTGCCTCTCGGCCCAAATATGGACGCCATAGCTTTACTTTTGGCAGTGGGTGACGTGGGAGCACATGCCACACCAGAAGGTTCTTCCCCACCTTACAGTGGCGTGAGGGGCCTGGCCCCCACTGAGTCAGGCCAGGCTGTCGAGTGTCAAGTGGGTGTGTACACCGATTAAAAATATATTCTCTTGACCTGCCAGGCACTTGGTCTAAATATAAATCTGAGAGACGAGCGAGTCGCTGCTCCACGCTGACCTCTGGCATGTGAACACTCCCACTTATGCAACACTAGACTGACAAAGCCTCTGCCACGTCCCATCTCAGAGTCATGTACAGTGTGTGTGTGTGAAAAAAAAAAAAAAGACAATTAACAATCATCAATAAGAGCTCAGACTGTGCTTCCTTATCACTGTTTTATGGTTCAGAATTCACACTACACTGCATATTCAATTTAAGACAGAGGTCTCAAACTCATGCAGCCCCTTGATAGGTTTCACATGGCCTTGCCACTTAAATCAAATTCGTTTTTGATATTTGTAGATATTTGCATCATAAATACGTATTTTTTTCTAAATTGTAAGTTCTATTTTTTTACGCCTTTAATCGAACACCTTCATTTTGAAATGATGTAAAATATTATCACCAATGACAATGAATTCTTTCACTTGCCTCGCCCCCTCTTGCTTCAGTCTTTGGACTTGAAGCTCATGTGACCCCCAAATCATTTGAGTTTGCGACCCTTGATTTAAGACAAGACATGAAACATTGATGGGCAATAAAAGTGAACCTGTATGGATGTATGTTTGCCCTCATTTATGCAGTGATCTCTTGAAGAGAATATACAACATTGTAAACTAAAGCACACACGATATGACATGTACTGTAGCCCAATTTCTACTTCCATTCTATATTTTGTGCTTCTCGTCCACTGCATCTTGTTCTACATGACAGAATGATACCCTGTGGCTTCTTTTTCTATTAATTATACATTATTACTTATGGAGTTATGAAGTAATGAAGTAACAAGCTCCAGCTCAAGCAACAGTACTTTACGCACGAGTCCTGTAAGTTGGTTTCTGTGGCAACGCAAACCCTAAATACTCTAAACTAAACACACAATTAAAAAGCAATATGAGAAACTAATGTTAATGTTTAATTCATTATTAACATTAACATTATTATTATATATGCCAATTGACTGCTATGGTCCCTTTCCCAATACTCTAAGTAAGGTCAAAAAAATAAATAACGTGTAGTGATTTCATATGATGTCATTTTGCTGTGCTCTTTCTTTTTTGTCCTCCTTTATTAGCAGACAGATGTCATATACACAGATAGATATGTATAAAGAGATGGAATAAAACATGTCGTCATCAGTGTGGCATAAAGCAAGTAACTGGATTATGAAATTATGATGCACATGTCATTAGAAATGTGGCCACCTATTAGCACTTATTAGAGGTGACAGTTAAGTGGTGCTTACGAGTGTCTTGGTGTCCATTTGGACAGTGAATTAAGTCAAAATAAGAAGTTAATTAAATTAGGAAAAGGAATACTGAAGCCTTGTTCAAAAAGGCTCAGTCACGATATTTCTCCTGAAGAAATCTGAATTAGTCTATGTTGGGCCTTTTTCCAGCAGTGGTCAAGATTTACGGTTGATATTTATGTCTCAAATGGCTTTTTACTGTGTGGTTTTCCAGTGTTATTCATCCACAGCAATGTCTGGAAAAATTGTATCGCTATTTTTATTCATTGTTGTCTTTCCTGTGAACTTCATCTCTTGTCTCAAAGACAATTACATCTCTGATCGCCATCTTTTAGGACATTTTCATCTAAACATATTGTTGTTTTCCGTCCACATTAATGAGTTGTGATCGGGACCACGATGAGTGTGAAGTGAGTGGGAAAAGAAAACAGCAACCACGAGTATCAGAGTCAGTCATTTCTTTAAGTTTCAAAACACACGTGGCTCCTCCCAGTGAAGTGAGAGGGATTTTTTACTTTGACACAGCGTACAAGAAAATCATTTCACATGTTGATGTTAAAACGCTGCTCAGTCCAGAGGTGGCTCATCTTTTAGAAAAAAAAGTTACAGGATCATACAAAACATGGCACTTCTGCCGTTAGCTCTTCATAAGTTACACTGGTTGACTATTTACAGATCAGGCTAGAAGTAACGAGCTGGTGTTAACACGTTTACTCAACATTATATTTACAAGTCTGTACACAAATCCGCTGTCGTCCCCATCCTGCTGCAGAGAGAGGAGAGGAGTTACACACACTGCAAAAAAACCCCATCAATGATCATGATACGTGATGTCAGGACTCCACTCACCTATAAACTGTTCAGCAGGGAGTTCTGAATGCTTTCGTACACTTTGTTGTAGATAATTTCCTTAGATTTCATCCCGTTAACATAGTCTGTCCAGAAACAAAAATTGAAACGTTAAATGAAAAGCTTTGATGATTTTGGGTGATATTTTGCTTTTTCTGTTGTTTTATTACACAAACCTATTCTGTCGCAGTTGTTCTCCATCTCTTTCCTGTGTTTCAAGTACATGGGCCAGACGTGGCCATCGAACAGGCCGGGGGGGTCAGGGAGTGTGTACGTCCTTGTACTGTGGAAACATACATCAAGCCATATTATTATAGCCTGTACTGTGTCTAACACAAAACCTGAAAAAGAAACGACTCCACTACGACTGCTTGTTACCTTCTCCTCTTTTTGCACTCCTCATAAGGAATGGAAATGTAGAAACACTTGTCATAGACTTCGATAAGAGGCCTGGAGAAGGAAGCTCAGATTAGTGAGAGGTCAAAAGGCCTGTAGGTCAAACCTTACAGGAGGAAAACGAAGCAAGGTCAAATGACACACTTGTAGTTGTAGATCAGGAAGCCCTCAATGATCAGGATATGGATCCCCTTCTCCTCTGAGTCTGACTCTTCAGCGTCAGGTGACAGGCTGACACCGTGCGAGCGGGCAAACTTGACCGGGTTCTCCTGCCAGCCTTTCACAGTACTCATCATAGCCTCCATGTCCAGGGCGCTGATCACTGATGTAGAACAAGTAGAGAACAAAGGAGAGCAGGCTTCACCACACGCAGACCAATGTGCTTTTAAAACACACACAAGTCACAAGACTATAGTGAACGTCTGTAGCATTCACAGAACAGATTATTATCACAAGGTTTACCATTGATTGGTTACCAAACTAAAAGAAATGTGCAGAAAAGGAAAAGTACATTACTGCATGGTTTTCCTACACGAAATCCATTCTTACCATCCCACTGTCTAAAGCCGTCCTCCCCGACTTCTATTTGATTGGGTTTCTGAAACAGTCACCAATAAAACATTGCTGCAACCTAGTAACCAGTCGGAGCTGATCACACCTGGACAGGACAAGTCAAGGACTCGTCTCCACCGAAAGGAGCACACGATGGCTTTTTTTTGTTGCGGTTGAAATGCTTTTTTTTTCCCAATGTTGCGCTCACGGAATTTTACTCGCAATACTCTCTAGAAGCACTTTCTCTACGTAATATCTTTAAAAAAATGATTTATCAATATAAGTAATGCTCACTACTGAAAATTTACTGAAAAGAAGAACGTTCTAGGTTCTTTGGTCACTGCGGTTTATTAATCATGTTTTTTTTTCCAAATTGTTTGACTCTGTTAGTCAACACCCTTATTGTTTTTTTTTTTTTTCTATGGAGACAGAACATGTGATGATCAGGTGATGACAGCAACTCAACGACGTCGATGAGTTGCTGATCATCCCGAAATGCAGCACGTAAAAAGAATTACAAAAGTAGTAATAAATGATTTAAAAAAAACAACAACAAAAAACTAACTGATGTTAATGTTCATGCAAAACGTTGGTTTGCAGAATTTTGTGGTTGGACACGTTAAGTGGGGACGCTCAGCCCGTTGATTGGCTGTCCAGGAAACAATCAGCCAGATGTATTACTAGGCTACTGTGATGGCAGGACATCTGCAGGTCAAACTGGCGGATTATTTCTAAGCACAAAATGTCCTCAAGGATCATTTTTAAAAAAGCAAATGAAATATCTTAGCTCAACTCATTACTACAATCAAATAGTTACTGTAGCATTTCACTTTTAGTTTTAGTGACTAAAAGCTGAATCGAGCTATTCCATGATCCCATCTTACCTTGAAGAAGTCGTCCTGATGCACAACACAGCAGTTAGGTAACGTCTTTAGTAGTCTGTTTGTCAGAGTGGTCTTCCCACCGTTGGTCACTCTGAAAATTAGGATACATTTAACATTAATGTTCATTTTCAGAAGCAGATGAGTAGACTGATTGCTTTAAATGGGACTTACCCTCCAATGCCAATGATGAACTTCATTTTCAGCTCTTGTGTGTGTGTGTGTGTGTGTTGGTCACCTCTGGAATTCAGTAAATAAAAGAAGGGAACCCAGCCAAAGCAAACAATCTATGAAAGGTTTCTTGAGAAAACCTCGCCTTCTCCTCTGCCACAGTCGTCCCCTTCCTTTACTACTTCATTGATAGACAATCTCCTCACCGGACATATAAAGGGTTCAGCTGCAGCGTCACACCTTCTCAAACCAATCAGGCCTCTTTGTCCTGCAGCCAGTGAGCTGTCACTTTGCGGCGCGGGGCACCAATGGGACGAGGACGACCCACATTTGCATGAAAGAAGATCCCTGAATTTCCACCTGCTGTCTGTGGGCTCAGTGTGGACGTCGTCCAACTGACTGCACGACAGAGTCCACATCCAGCAGAGTTCCTAGAAGCTAAAAGAGGATAAACTGAGTGATTTGTCTGATCCAGGACACACAATAAATATATACTATATAATATATTATTCTTCTGTTGGACAAACAGGTGGTGTCAGTCAGACAGGTGGTGTCAGTCAGACAGATGTTGACAGTTTAGACCTCTTTATTTTCTCAATGTGAGATTTGATCTCAAAATCTCTAATCTCTAATCCCGTTTAGATTTTGTCCTAAAAAAAGAAAAGTATGGAGAGGACTGTTAACTGTGTGAGAGTAAGAGTCAGTGTAATTCACTGCAAGAAGACTTAAAACATAAATAATACTTTAATTGGTAACACTCAAATGAATTAGGTTAAAAGTCTGAACACATTTGTCCATCATTTTCTGTTTACCTTAGGTTTGTACACTATTTTCTTTTTTTCCCTTAAGTTTGTTCACCGCTTTCTTTTTCCCTGAAGTTTGTCCACATTATCTTAAGTTTGTCCACCATTTTCTTTTCCCCTTAAGTTTGTCCACCATTTTCTTTTTTTTAACCTTAGGTTTGTGCACCATTTTCCTTTTTCCCTTAAGTTTGTTCACCATTTTCTTTTTTCACTTAATTGTGTCCACCATTTTCTTTTTTTTTACCTTAGCTTTGTGCACCATTTTCTTTTTTCCCTTAGGTTTGTTCACCATTTTCTTTTTTCACTTAAGTTTGTCCACCATCTTCTTTTCCCCTTAAATTTGTCCACCATTTTCTTTTAGTCTTAGATTTTTTCACCACTTTCTTTTTCCCTGAAGTTTGTCCACATTACATGAAGTTTGTTCACCATTTTCTTTTTTTACCTTAAGTTTGTCCACGTCATATTACTGAGACATCTGCATCACAGAACAAAGAAAACAACCCCTCATTATTTGGGTTTTCAGATGGTAAATTTCCATCCCTGTGGGTGGGTGAAAACCAGGAGCACTATATTTAGCTGGCTGTTGTGCGTCCGCCTGCTGTGTCACAAATATTTCTGATGCAACCCACTGGACTTTGTGGCTGCCAGCCATGTGACCACAGTTTCTTGAGTCATGGCTGCAGGTCTTTGAAGTGAAGGAGCTCGCTGACTGCTTATCTACACCATTTGTCTGCTCCCACCCCCCAGATGTGTGTTCATGTTATTTTACACTAACTGAACACATTCATACATTTACAGTCGCTCTTATCTGTAACTGTTCGTGTGAAGGAGGTGAAGTCTGAGTCCCAGAACATGATTTCACGTTTCACCATTTAAGACACTTTCAATGGAAAAGTGACACCTGTTGGTGGCGCGTGACTGTAATACATAGATGTTCCTATTTACATTTATATCAAAGATATTGTCAGTTGTGATGCACTGTTGTGGACCGGTGTTGGTAAACAGTAGATACTTAACATCGGCAGAAGAATTTATGAAAACACAACTGCCCCACATATGCTCCGACACAGTACAGGACACCAGACCATGTGTTGGACCATGTTTAGCATGTGGTGCACATATTCTTTCCCTCTTAGACCCACATGAAACACAAACCTTTACTTGACCTGCATGTCAATGGATACATTTAGAATTTGGCAGCACTATTCCTCCTCCAACCTATTAAACATTATATGCACACCTGCTCATGCTGTATATACTCTAGTTGCACAGTGTCTACATTATACATATATATATATATATATATATATATACCGCGTGATTTTATTTCATTATTTAAAATATTTTAATACTTTTCATACATATATACCTTTTACTTTTTTCAAACTGTCTGGCTGTAACACCCTGAATTTGGATGAATATTGGTCTACTTTACATTACGTGAGGTTACATAATGTTACCATGCAGACTTAAAGGAACAGGCAGTGAGACGATCAGTGCCACAAAATAAATCATAAAGACTGCAGATAGCTCACATGTCATTGTCGGCCATTTCATCTGTTTGACCGTTCCACCACCTTCAACCACAAATTGGCCTCTCTACCAGCGGCAGATTTAGGATTTTTTTTAAAGACAGGGCCATGAAGGATCAACATTTTAGCCACCATTCATGCACACAAACTTGTCAGGGAAATTCTTCTTCGTCTTTTAGTTATAGTTATTTTGATATTGATGAACATTGTTGCTCCACTGCCACCAATTTTTTAGAAAAGTGTAGAATTGCATTTGTCATCTCTGACCATGATTTAAACCTATGGTTCTCAAACTGTGGCCCCAAAGCCCCACCACAAGAATCGCTATTGCGTTCTACACTTCTGTTTTGTTTACTTTGTTTGCCATCGGCCTTCTGCCTCTGACATTACACTGCGATATCCAAGTGGTAAAAGTGGAATTGTATTATTTCTACAATTCCACTTTTACCACTTGGATATTCTATTACCTTATTCAAATTTTATAAACATTCTCTTGTTTTAATCTTGTTTTAATCAGCCAAATAATCTGATTTTATAACATAACACCTGATCATGATGATAAATTGCTTGGATAAGACATATGAGAAATTGTATAATAATCCCCGTTGGAACTGACATTACATTATTACGAGTAACATGCTGTTCTAACACCTTGTGATCGCAACAATCGTGCATATAAAAATAAACCCTGAGCGTTATCTGTATCAGAGGTGAAGGTTGGATACAGGAGGCATCACAAAGCATGTTTAAGTTCACTCCTTTATTATTATTACAAACAGTAAATGGCACATTTCATAAATAACACTTAATGAACTCTCCTCTTATATATCTATATACAGATACAGTATATATATATTACAAATGATTCGTATTGTAAAAGTGTCTTTTAAAACATGTTGGCAAATGACTGGAGAGGAGACAGGGAATAAAATGGACAAGCATGCCACCTGCATATCAAAGTATCACTATTAGTTTCCAGAAAATAGAACAGAAACCAAGCCACAGCCATGCCATTCATTTACATTTAGAAAACAAATATAATTATGTGCAAACACTCGTTTCTCTCAGAAACATATCAACACGTATTTACATTACCAACGTGAAAAAGAAAACAGTTGACAAACGAAACAAAACAAAACAAAGTAAGTCATTTGTATTTATATAACGTACTTAACTGAATTTGAATGAACTTCATTACGTTACAGTATATTCACACTGAAATGGTGGACAAAAAAACACTTTTGAACTTGCTCTCTTAAGTGTGAATTAACTTAATTCATTTGTCACAGAGGGAAGTAAGTTTTTGTTTAAGTTTGTCAACTATTTTCCTTTTGTCACTGCCAGATATTTATCATAAATTCTCCTTTACATATTATCTTTAGTCATGCTGTAGATGAGGCTCATGCAGGAAGCACAAACCTTTTTTTAGGCTCTATTCTGTAATGCTTTGGCGGTGTTTGACTCTTAATTATACACAGGCATGTCAATGCTGTTAATTATGATTGTCTTGCAGCTAATGAATCCAGGCAGGAGATTTGATCCTGGGCTGTTGGCGTGAAATGCATGCGTGCATGTGGTGATGTTTCTTGTTGTACTGAATGAACGTTCCCCACTTCTTCCTGCAATTCAAACACAGGATATTTCACTCACAGTCTCTCCTGTGTCGCCTTCATATTTACATTTCTAATAGAACTAAAAGGATTAAGTTTGGCCTTGGGTTAGAAAGCAGGCTCCAGCATGACTCTATTTATTTATCTCTGGTTTCTTGCACTGGCTTTTGGTCAGTCGATGGTGTCTGTGTCCATTCCTGGGATGTCAGCCATCACAGTCCTTTGGCTGATGGCTGCTTTGATATATTAAGGCTCGTAGAAAAATAGTCAGCAGCTCAGAAGAGTGCAGAGGGAGGAGGGTTTTTTCTAAAATAACTAACCCTCACCCACCCCGGGCTGCTGTGACCGGTATTTCCCCTCATTTCAGAAGAGCGCAGAGTGTGCAGCGGATCAATTTGCCAGACCTCGGTTTAAATAAAGAGTTGATTGGTTGTGAGCAGCAGCTTGAAGAGACGAGCAGCTGTGCTTTACATAACACGGTGTACACTGAGGGAGTGTTTGGAGATCGACTGACACTTCTGCCGTGCAGTGTGAATAGAAAAAACGGAAAAAAAGTCAAACATGACTTTGTAAAAGTGAAAATGAGCTGGACCGTGATGATTAACAGTAATTACACAGCAGCAGCAGCAGCAGCAGCAGCAGCAGCAGCAGCAGCAGTGTTTCAGTCTGTTGCACTTCCACAGAGCAGCAGGAAACATTAGGATGCAACGACTGTAACTGAAGACGTAGCTGTGTGCTCCAGTTATTTTCAAGATCTTACATAATCATAGCCAAAAGAACAGATGCACTTTCAATCGGTCTGAGACTTCAGACAATATTTGATTTTCATGCCAGCAGCATGCGAATGGGCACGACAGATGTGACAGAAAAAAAGAGCTGCATACAGATGTAGCAGTGTGAAAGTGTGTGTATGTGAAACCTGCAGTGCTTTGAGGGGTAGTTCTACATAAATACTGACAATTTACTTTTCAAATTCAATGTCTGCCTCATCCTTCCCAGTTCATTTTTTTTGTATTTTATTTTTAGATTATATTTTGTGCCTATATCGGTGAGTGTGAGACTGAAGGCGGGGGGACGGGGGACACAGAGAGGGGCAGCAAAGGTGTCTTTGAACTCACTCTCTGGACCTTTGGTCAGTGTCAACACTTCAAACAGGCAATCGTCCAGCAGTATTCTGGTCATTTACTCTATCATCTCCCTAATGTGTACGTAAGCATGTCCTTGTATGTGAAAGACGAATTGCAGTGAGTTGACACTACAAACAGCAGATTGGAACCCTTACCTTAATGTCAGATGTCACAGCCGACCTCTGCTATCACTGACTTTGGCCTGGAAGCAACAAATTAGTTAAGCCTTAAATACGATCCTTTATTAGTCTGTGCTTCCTGTTGCCAACATCTATAAAAATGGCTGCTGAAGTTATTAATCTTTTTTTTTTTTAATGCAGCCATTCGTCGTGAAAAGAGCTGGTTATTTTAGGATCTTAACTGACTGAATAATGGCACAGAGGTGTATGTACTGCAACATGGTGTCACCTTTCTTTAGGCGGCGTTGAGTTGCCCTGCTGCTGGTCCTGCTCAAGTCTGGAAGTAAGACGGGCAGATATTAACATATGCATATGCACATAGGCATGCATTTGTCACATGCATTGGATCACATGGAAAACACATTGCTCACCTTTCCCTTTGTACTCTTATCTTCTCGTTGTCGTACCTTTTAAGAGGGAGAACAAGAATCTGATTATTATATTATCAACCTACTTCTCACCGGTGATAGAAAGAGGCCACACCATCAGTGGAAACCATACATGGCTTTGTTCACTTTGTTTCACTCTTATATTCCAAAGTTCATCCACCATGGTTTACTTTGACGCAATACTTTGTTCACTTCAGAACTTTCTCCAGGATGAGAGCAGATGTTTGATGACTTTAAAATGAATAATAATAATAAAAAAGAAAATCTCAGTTCGGCATCACTCTTCAACTTGATGTGCCTGATTCTGGCTGTTTGAGTCTCTGACTATCAAGAGTTTCTTTCATCAAGGAAAATGGAAATGGCTTACAGTGCTCACACCCTCTTGATCACACGTTATAAACACAATCAAAGAATTAAAGTGCTCATTGTGTTGCCGTCATGTTTGGATGTAATCATCAGGACTTACTGACTTTGAAGACTTCATAGCCAGACAGTCCCAGTATTGTTTTATGTCTGAGGTTTTTTTTATTGATGTGATTATGTATACAGCACTTTGGTCAAATTATAATTAAAATTTGAATTGAATTGTAACTCGAGTACAAATGTTAAATATAGATGTGTTTCATTTCTGGTCAAACTATGGAATGTCATCTAAATTATTTGAGTTTCAGGGTACTCCCTTCTTCGGTGATTGATTTTGAGGAAATGTATGTGTCTTTTTCAAGAACAAAAAACAAACAAATCATTGAGAAACCCTGACCTAGATACAGAATAATGCTGTGGCAGACCCATGTAGTGTCTCACTGGTGACCCCTGGTGACTCTGATTACTCACTGCAGCACACACTCAGGGATCTGCACATGCTCCATGGGGATGATCCGGCCGAGTTCATCCAGAGTGTGAACGTAGCGGATTTTATCCATGAACTTCACACTGTAGGAAACACATTACATTACGTTTGGCAGACGCTTTTATCCAAAGCGACTTACAATAATGTCACAATTGTGTCACTGATCTTCTGTTTTGTCTTTGCGTGTTAGATTTGATGAGAGAAGTGTGTTTGAGGTCAGAAACACATCCTTACCTGATGAAAGGTCTTGAGATGGCCAGGACGGTTCGGATGAACCATGTTGGGTGAGCGATGATGAGACACTTGAGATTCTTCCTCAGTCTGCAGGAGACATTCAAGTGTTTGTGAATCACATATTTAATATTTATCTTCAACATAATCATCTCCACATGCTTTGCTCTTCTCCCATTGTCCTCACAGGTGCACAGACCGCCTTACTTTCTGTCAATCATCTGGTAGCATCTCTTCAGCCAGCTGATGCCGGGCATCTTCCTGCGAGGAGTTGCTCCGTTCAGGTAAACGATCATATAGTCTTCTGCCACCAGAAGCTCCAGGCTGCTCACAACATACCTGCACAACAGGAACAAGCAAGCTCACATCTCAAGCAGCAGCACACAGAAAACAACAGAGATTTTTCTTTCCCTTGTATCTATCAGTGCAACAGTGGAGTTTATAACATCATGCTGCTGTACACACAGATACAAGAATGAATCTCACAGGAAAAGGTTCTCCATGATGTAGGCGTAGTCTTCGCAGCCACTGTCAGGAAGATAACAGGCTGCAAACACGATGATGGCATTCAAACCCTCACCATAGTAACCTGAGAGAGGAAAGTGTGGATATCAAATCAGACTACAACTACAACAACAGAAACTGATATTTCCACACATGTACTGTTTTTGTTAGTTCACAACTTTTGAGGCAGACTTACAGCAGTTTCATCACTTCAACACATACTGTATTTCCCTTGTAGAAAGTGAAGCAGGTGCGTGCTTGTTGTAAATGAGTGGCTGGGACTTAGAAGAAGTATTGAAGTAATCGAAATGAAAGTAAAAAATGACGTTGCTTGCACTTGTTAAGTCAATGCCAGTGTATACATTGACTATGCAGCCATAGCAAAATCATACAACACCTTTAAAATGCATCAAATAAAAGTAAACACTGTAGTGGTGTATAAATAATACATACAAATGAATCTACCTTTTACCCTGAAAACGACTCACTCTCTCACTAACCTCCATGTGTGACCACCCTCAGGTACGGCCTGATGACCTGCATGTCAATGCGCTGTTCCTGGTCCCCGATGATCACCGTCCTCCACAGACGACCTGACGAGTCTCGTTCTTCCTCGCTCTCCCCTGGAAGACGCTTGGCTGTGGCCACCGGAGTGTCATCTGGATTCAAAGCATACATGAAATAAGGTCACAACGTTTACAGTATACCTCTGCATTATTTGCTTTGGCACATGAATTTGGCAGACGGCATAGAGTAGTTAGGAAATGGAGATTGTTTACATATGATTGGCTTCGTGTCAGGTTTTTGTTTTTTTTGGACTTTGAATTTTAAAGTCTTTTTTTGGGATGAGATTTATTAAACATTAAACTTGGTAAAAATGACCGTATTAATATTATGACTGATTTTTCAGTGGCCTAGCAGTGTAGGAATTGGGCTTGTAACGGAGGGTTGCTGGTTCTAATCTCTGCCAGTTTGAGACTGGGGTCAAACTATCTGATGCTGAATACTGACGCCCTCCTTACATGTTTACAGTAAAAAAAAGCCTGTGGACCAATTAATGAAGCAGATTTTTAGGGATATCGACGTCCAATTTTCAAAATAAAACACAGAAAGCACATCTTTGAATGGGTAATAATAAAAATCCTAACAAGTGGATTGGAGCAACTTTAAAGTTGTGTTCACCATAGTGATATCATCTAGTCTACTAAAGTTTTGTTTTTGGTTACAAGACTGACTGGCTATGTTCAGGACATCTACAGTATGGCCACAAGCATACTGGGAATCAGATACATTTACTGTACAATTTTAGAGAAGTCTCACATTAGTACGTTTTTAAATCGAAAACATTCTCAAATTTGAGATGCAATAAAAACAACGTTTTCCATAAATTCCTGGAAAAGACCGAAAAACGTTGCGCTCGGGTCATCTATGACTGCTACCATACTGGAAATCAGACATTTCTACTTTTCGAGAAATTTCAAGTTAAAAGTCTCACATTCACACTTTTTAATTGGAAAAAAAATTCCAATTAAAATAAAAAAAAACTTGATTTAAATGTCACATAGCTTGACCACAGTCGGTTGAGTGCTGGGTTACCGCTGCACAAGGTACCCAATCCCCTATGCTCATTGTTAGTTGGACACTCTAAATTGACCCCACTCTAAAGCTAAAGATAAATGGCAGCGTTGCGTCAGAAAGGGCATGTGTAAAAGAAATCTGCCAATTCAACTATGCAGATCATCCACTGTGATAAGTCTTGTAAATTGCTGTGCCTGCACACACAAGACACACGGGGGCGCTGGCACAACATTTATCAAGACTCTGTCCTATTTTCTGACATACAGTAGATACCTCTTGCCATGTGTTCTCTGTACTTGTTTATTTATTTAAAAATCGTGTTTTGGGGGGCTGTTTGCTATTTGGTACAAATAAAGTTGTCTGAATTTGAATATGATCTAAAACTAATTATTCAGTCCTGACCTTCCCACTCCAGCTCGTTGCCATTAGTGATGAACTCAAGCGAGTCGGTCTCATCTGGGGTCTCCATGTCGTCCACGTTGATGTCCAGGTCATCGGGCGTTTCCAGGAAGTCGTCAGACAGCACTGAGCCCTCGCTCTGATCCAGGGACAGGTTCATGTCCGGGGCCACCAAGGTACGACGCTTATGCTGAGACATGGACTCTCCCACTTTCAAAGTGGTGGGAGGATCTAAAACAGCAGAGGAGGGATGTTTATATGCAGAATATTGTAAAATAATGAAACTTTTTAATATTTTTTTTTTTTATTTTATTGTAGTTACTGCTTCTGTTGTCAGTGAGGCCACATGAAGAATCAACATCGCCATCTTCTGGTAGTGGCCTACAGAGAAAATCATCAAGATACTACATGAACAAATACAATAACAATGGCAAAAAGTAGAAAGTAGAAATGAACTGACATAAATAAAACAGTTTCTCTCCCCTTATTTACTTCACAGACTTTGATTTATTTAGAATTTTCGATTATGTCCTTCAGTGTGTGCGTCGCTGACTTCTCTTCCTGTTTTATTCACATCACACTATTGCTTTCTTAGTCGATGGCTACTTTGTAAATGTAATGCCGTCATTAACTGCGATAACAGATGCTAAAATAGAATAATAAAATATTAGCAGGGCCACTATTGATTTTTTTGCCCTTTGGGGAAGCTCAGCTGTGTTGATATAACTACACAGTTTCCTTAGAAACAGTGGCAGTGATTACAGCCTCCACTCTGACATCAGTGCATTAAGACATGTGAACTCTCAGTGCCGGAGGATACACACACACACACACACACACACTCACACTGAAGTCACCATGCCAGTGCAGACAAACAACACCCTTAAACACCACAAGTACAGGCTCGCTGAAGGAGCTGCTGAGGAAATTGCTGTTATTATTCTGTCAGTGGCTTTGCAAAGGTAAGTTGAAGACACCAGACACTGAAGAGTCACCTAAACAATAGGGATGATCAATCTGCAATGTAAAAAAAGAAAGAAGAAAGGGCTCCATTTAACTCCAATGGTTAAACAGAATTAAAAAAAAAAAGAAATCTTTTTTTTTTTTTAATCTCTTTTCACTTCTGTCTGTGATTGCAGTATCGTTTATAGCAGTTTTCATTTTTTACCAATCCCGGTCCTCGGGGACCTCTGTCCATTTCTGTTCTATTCTCTTGTGCAGATCACATGCTATCTTTGGTTAAAGATTTGCTCTTTTAGTGCACATTTGCACATCTGTTCTAAGTATTAGTAGTTATATAATAAAACAACAGTGACACTGGTTTGGTGTAAATATTACAACTATAATTAATGCAATTTAAAGTATTATATTTGTGTCAATAACAGTCAAGTCAATGAAAACAAAATGGAGGAGTTGGTCCCTAAAAAGGATTCCACCTCCGTTATATGCACCTGGTTTGGCTTTTCCCCAAACGATAAGGCCCAAACATCAATGTCTGTTGTTTACCTTTCAAATTCAAGTCTTACATACATACACAATTTGTCAAAATGCACAAACTTAAAATCTGTTCAGGAATGTTCTTTATCCGAAATGCTCTGTTATATTTCTGTGTTTTACATAGTTTGGAAATAGTTCAAAAATAGTAACAATGAAATCAGGATTTTACTGTAAAGAAATTGGGATACGATATTCTTGCCATATCAGCCACCAGCACATTTGTGAATCAATAGGCGACACTATGTCAAAGTCTGTATGTAAATATGCTGTTAATACACAGCTGTAGAAATAGCCAAATAATTGTGTACAGTAGGCAAATTGGTGCACTATTTAATCAGCTTTTATTCCACATCAAGGAAAGAACACACCTGCTGTCCTTCAGTGTTAAACACACATGACTGGAGAAGCATGTGAGGCCAGAGCCTGTGCTCACCACATCACCACACACACAAACATGGACTCTTACTCACTCATGCACACACACAGACATACCTGGGGAAATCCTCATCCTGCCACTCGTCCTTCACCTCCATGCTGTCCATACGTAAAGTGGCCTCTGCTGTACCCATCCTCTGTCAGGGAGGACAGGCCTTGGCCCTCTGAGGTGGACAAACACATGAAATCATGTCTTTCAGTGAGAAAAGCAGGCACTAAAACATTGTTAAAACACTCCACCTATTTTACATCTTGTGCAACTCTGGTGATTCAATCAAGATTAAGTGAGCTGTGGTTGGAGACTTGCTACAGAAAGCCTAGGTTTCAGTAACTTAAGGTGTGGCATTTGAATGATGTGTTTACCAAACAGGGAGGGTCTAAAGTAACAATCCACTCAGTTGTATTATGCATAACATATAACCAAGTCATTGTGATTCTTTCTGAGACATCCCTGAGGCAGGAGACTAAAGTAAAACTCCACATTGCCCCCGCAGTCCCTCAGACTGACATCATGCATGGCTGCACAGAGCAGATTATGATCAGAACTTTCTTTTTTTAGATAACCGAATCAGAAATAGCGAGTTACATAGTGGAGGAAGGGGGAAATTTTGTGGAATTTTGCTGCAGCCTTGTAGCCTCTACTGTTTTTTTTTTTGTTTGTTTTTCAGATTTTCTTTCTTTCTTTTTTCATTAGGATCACTGCTTTGTCTGATACTGAAGGAATAAATATATATCTGTTATCCCTTTTATTTTACTTACCTTCCATGATAACTGTCACCCAAAACCAAACCATGTCACTAGTTGATGATTTGTGTGCCTAGTTGTCTTTTGCTTTGAGTATGTGTGTGTTTGTATTGTGATTGGAAAAGACAATATAGATAAACATATAACGACTTTGGACTGCAACTAAACAGAGGACTCCTTCCCAACCATGAACTAATGTGGAAAGACACTCAGAAAACTGAAAAGACCATCTGACAGGGAGTGGAGTCGGAACTGGGTTTATATGCTACTCTGTATATACTACTACTTCATTTAGGTGTGTCTATCAATCTCTGGTTGTCAGGATAAAAACACATAAATAAATAAGAGAGAGAGAGTGGTATTTCAAAATAAAACAGTATATGGTGATTATGGGGGAAAACAACGTGACCTGAGACAGATGTGATAAGTATATTCAGTTTCTGCCTCTAAATTA
Source organism: Solea senegalensis (assembly GCF_019176455.1). Lineage (NCBI taxonomy): Eukaryota > Metazoa > Chordata > Actinopteri > Pleuronectiformes > Soleidae > Solea > Solea senegalensis. The sequence continues at coordinate 102,556 of NW_025320674.1, forward strand.
TCCTTAAAATCACAAACCGGTCCTTCCAAAGGTCATCAAAGGTTATACACATTAACTTTATAGTTATACAGTTATCCACTCAGTGGACATCATGCGCTACTTTTGTATCCCATGGAAGGCGTATTTATGGGGGAAGAGTGACCGTGTCCTTCCTCCATCATTGTCCCGGTCAGATTCCGTGCTGCAGCAGACATTACCTCTGTCCATTTGTCCACTGGGTCGGCACTGATGTGCTCCAGTGAGACACGTCAGAGACCGTGTGGAAAACAAATACAGCAAAAGTGGGCTAAAAGGTGAAGGCCCTCAGGCTGTGCTGTGACTGGACTCTAAATGACAGAGTCGTTGTAATTGCAGTATCTTACCCCAGGTTTCCATGTTTGACAGGGAACGTCAATAATCACCACTTTGATAAAATCCTTTTCCTCTGTTCTCGCACACACATAAATAAAGAGGATAATTGCAAAAAATCATGGTGGGAAAACACTGATCACCTCTCTTTGATTGACTGATGTTGACAGAGTGAGGTGAGAGTGAATGAGGCAAACAATTCACACGGAAACAGCCGATCAGTGCGCGTGGTTCATCATCTGTTCAAATGTCTCTCGTCGAGCCTCAGCTGCTCCTACAGAACAATGAACTGCTGAATGATGGACACAAACTCTAATACAGCAGCAACAACAGCACATGTTTGGGAGGGATTTGTGTCCAGATGGCAGAGGTCTTCATTTACCAAACATCTTGTGATTCTGCTCATCAAACCCTGAAGTTCTAAATATAATCTGTTCTCAGCTCCATCGTTATCAAATGTTTCTGGGTTGCACCAGACTCTAATTGGCTTCTTAGTGGGAACAAACACAAGCCCCGTCTTACATCTCTGACCTCTGGAGACCATATTCACCAACACGATCACTAAGATCTTCAGATCAAAGACTCTTCCGGGCCGCAGCACCACGGCTTTGGAATGCACTGCTCTTGCATTGTATTTGCTGTGAAGCACGTTGTGGTTTGTTACAATAGCTGTCAATGAGCAATGGCTCTATGTTTATCCATCCATACGTTGTGAACCACTTATCCTCCACACGAGGAGCCAATCCCAGAGGACACGCGGTAAAAGGCCGGTAAACCCTGGACAGATTGCCGGTCCATCGCAGAGACGGACAAACACTCGCTCTCACACCTGTGGTCACTTAAGATTGTTCAGTTAACCTCTGCATGTTTTTGGACTGTGGGAGGAAACCAGAGGACATGCAAACTCCATGCAGAAAGGTCTTGATCCGACTGGGTTGTGAACCAAGGTCTTTTTGCTGCAAGGCAACAGTGGTAACCACTATGTCGCCGTGTATTACACAAATAATATTTCATAATAAGGGTCATGACTTTCCCCTCACAGTCAGTACGTGTATTTAGGATTCCTGTCTTTTGAAATGAATTGCAGCTTGGAGATAAACATCAATGGATGATGGCCACTAATAATAATAATGAAAATAATAATATGCAACTGTGAAGTGACAAAGAAAGTCAGTAGAACCAGTTAACCACAAACCGAGAATAACTGAAAGTCTAAAATAAAATTTTATGTGACAAGATATAGGTTAAGAATAAACTTTCTTTAAATTAGACACACTCTGCTCTACCACATCAAACTGCCCATTTATTGTTGTGTATGTGTAGATGATAATGAGTCTGACTTCAGCACTCAGATGAGTGCTATGTGGCTTTACTTGAGAGTGACTAAACAATCCCTACATTGCTCAGTTTTGTCTTAGACCCTGATCTCTTCTAGACGAAAAAAAAACAACCTAAACCCAGAAAACGTTTACAAAAATCAGTAGGAGCATCTTATTTGTACAGGGAAAATAGATTTCTATGTGTATACTCTGTATAGTATACTCACATGCTGTGATTGAGAAGACTTCCGGGTCACTTCCTTGTTTTGCTGTCAGAGGCTCCCGTTCTAGAGCTGCAGGTGGAACATTTCTGTGCGAGGTACCTCTGAATGTTGACTGATGATTCTAATGGAAGCCACGGGAATAACTGTGTCCTCCTGTAGAAGAGGAGAGACTGCGGTTAGGACATCGCACAGCACAACATCATCCTGCTCTCATCCCCGTCTTTTCACTTCCCTCCGACAGTCACATCCTGTGCTGCGTTTTGGACAAAAGATAATCCTCTTCACCCAGAGCTTTTCAGCTCCTCTCATCTCTCTGACTCTCATCGACTTCTGCTTCTCTCCTCCCTCCTCCGACTCATGCATAACGCCCCCACTGCCGTGGCTCTAATCCTGCTGTGGTGATGTCACCCATATGGGTGCTGTTGTGTTGTGATGTTACATAATCACATGCCTACCTTCTCTGTGATTCCTTTCGGGCTGTCGGGAGTCACAATCAGCTGAGTGCCTTCTCCTCATGCTCAGTCTGTTTCACGTCCATGGTGGAATATGATTTTATTCTCAATCAAGGTGGAAAAGATGGATGTCCCTGCTTCACTGCTGTTCCCTGGCAACAGCATCTTTCCCTTTCGCTCTCTCTCTTCCTCTCTCTTCCTCTCTCTTTCTCACGAAGCTCTCTCCCCTCAATAAAACTCCTCCTATACATGAACTCCCCTCCTTTTCTTCTGCTCACAGGCTGTGATGCTCATCCCCTCCCCTCTTATATCCGCCCTCCCCTTTCCTCACAACTGCACTGAGCGTTCTCTCTCCTCATGTCATGTAAACACACACCAAACGTCTCTGGCTTTGGACTTGTCATCACCTGGTGGGAGCTGACACAGTTTTCTCCTCCTGCATTTGGCTGCTTAGCAAAGAATGCATGTGGGTGTTTGGGACATTTATAGTTTCCTATTAATAAACTAGAATACTGCAGTGTCGCCAGACTCTGAATGCATATTTCCCTCTATAGATGCAGCACACTTACATGAGGCTGCATATCTAGTAGATACATAGGAACATGCATTTTTAGCTTACATTACAGAACAGCCACTCCTCCTGAGATCCATATTTGACACGAGGAAAAACAACATTACATAACAATACAAACATAATAAATGGACACTACATGTTACAGGGGCTAAGCATTCTCTAGCATATAGGGATCAAGCACATAACAAATCCCAAATCTACAGTGAGTAAAGGTGAAGGATAATCTAATATGTTGGATTTTAAGATGTTTCCTAAATGTCTAGTATCCATCTGGCAGAAATTGAAGATAAATAATTAATGGCACCTCATTTTTAATCTAGTGTACTTAGTGTATGAATTCACCAAAATGAGCCCTTTAACATTTATATCGGGAGCCGGGTCAACTATAGTGAGGCCACAATTTTGGACCTGGTTGGTTTAATCAGGCCACATGGTTGGTGTAAGTGGTTAGCACTCTCGCCTCTGCTGCTAGAAGACCAGGGTTCGTGGTCAGGGTTCGCGACCCGGTCAGCGATCTCCGGGTTACCTCCCACAGTCCAAAAACATGCAACATGGGGATTAGGTAAACTGGACACTCTACATTGACTGTGAGAGTAAATGGTTGTTTGTCTCTGTGTGTGGCCCTGTGATGGACTGGAGATCTGTCCAGGGTGTGACCCACCTGTGACGATTTGCTGCTAACACACTTGAAAATGGAAGGATGAGGTACTTCCATCAGCATGCAGCTTTAATAAATGTTGCTATATTTTAAAAATTGTACCTTTAAAATTAATTTATACACTTGATTTCAATATTTGTGGATATTAAAATATTCCATTTTGAATGAGTGTCTTTTTCACTGCATTAGAACAGGACACAGGCACTTTAAAACAAGCAGTTGTCATCTGTAACAACTATATGTTTCATACAGTATAGTTAATTACTTGCAGCCAGCTGGGTATTTCAGTCTCTTTAAGATGTTTCTTAAAGAGAAGAAAAACAAACAAACATTAATCGAAGCATTTACTGAAACAAACTAGTTGAATTCTAGGGTTTTTGCAACATATTTCCAAGAGATACAACAAACAAAAAGCTGTAAATGTAATGTTTTTGAGTGCTATAGTATGTGAAGATCTTTGTCAAGTCATCAAGGTGATATGCTCTTATATATTATAATAATAGTAACAACAATAATAATAATGATAATAATAATACTACTAATGATGATGATAGTAATAACAACAACAACAACAACAACAACAACAACAACAATAATAATAATAATAACAACAACACTAATCCGTTTTTATTAAACAAACCGATGTTTCAGTTTCAGGTGCACTGTGCAATATTTACTTCTGTAAAAGGCAGGATCATTAAGTTCTCTACAGTATTTGTAACTGGGTCACTGATTCTATGCCACCAGAGGGCGATAGAGTATGAAAACACACCGACCAATTCAAGAAGGGAAACGGTACTAAATCCAAGACTTGACTCATAATGTAGTGCATATTGTTGCTCTATAATTTTGTCAGCAGGAAATAACAGTAGAGCCAAATTGTTTATAATGAGCCAAACATTTCTAGTCTGAAATCATTGTGCATAGACAATTTTGTGTTTCAAGCTGAAATTACATTCTAGAACCCTTTACAGTAAGTTCCATGTTATTTTGAATGGCTGAACCAGACATTTCCAAGAAGATATAATTTGGAAATGAATGGCAACATAAATTTATCTTGAGTAAAAGTCTTGGAACAAAAATACATGACCTGTATGACACTAAGAAGGCAAGTAAACTGGAACTCCTGAAAACTGCACATGATGTTGCATTAACTGGGGATCACTGGACGTCAGTGAGCAACACAAATGATCTTGGAGTAACTGCACACCATATCGACAATGATGGTCGTCAACATACAGGAGAACCACACTTTGCTGAAACATGTGCCCAGTATTTCACAGAGAAATGGGATATTGCAAAAGAGGTGACAAGGCACAGGTAGTCTACAATGCACTTTATTTGAAAGAAGAAATAAAAGATAAAAAATGTTTTGTGTTTATTTGATTCTAACTCTGTATTTTAATATAGAGATTAATCGCGAGGAAACTGGAAAAAAATAATCGTTTGACAGCCCTTGTTTTACATTGCATTGCAAAGAAGTGAGATATGACTCAGGGTTTTAGTTGCTTGTTGACATTACTTGTTTTCATGAAGCTGAGACAGATATTGTTTATATGCATTAACATTTTGTCAAGTTTATATTTACAGGATGATGAGACACACGAGGAGCAGCTCTTCAGTAGAGTGAGTGTGTGGCTCTTAAAAGAGCCTTTGGTTTGTTTGTTTGTTTGTGGAGTTGTTGTGGTTTACTTGGACTTAGCGGCCTTCTCGGTCTTCTTGGGCAGAAGAACAGCCTGGATGTTGGGCAGCACGCCGCCCTGAGCGATGGTCACTCCGCCCAGGAGTTTGTTGAGCTCCTCGTCGTTGCGGACGGCCAGCTGCAGGTGGCGGGGGATGATACGGGTCTTCTTGTTGTCGCGGGCGGCGTTTCCAGCCAGCTCCAGGATCTCAGCGGTCAGGTACTCGAGCACAGCGGCCAGGTAGACGGGGGCGCCGGCACCCACACGATGAGCGTAGTTGCCTTTGCGCAGCAGCCTGTGAACACGACCGACCGGGAACTGGAGTCCAGCGCGAGAGGAGCGAGTCTTTGCCTTAGCGCGGGCTTTTCCGCCGGTTTTGCCTCTTCCTGACATGGTTAATTATTACTAGACTTTTTCTGACAAACTCAGAGAAACTGTGACTCGAACAACGCAAACCCTCCTTTATATGTCCACAAAAGAGCGGGAGACTCCTGCCAGACCAACCAGAGCAGAGCAGCAGAGGGGGGGATCACCCTCTGTCCTTTCAAGCGACTTTTGTCCAATAAGCAGCGGGGTCTCGGGCTCCTCTGGGCGGCGCTGCGCTCCAGGAAGAGCCGCTCACCACCAATCAGGAGCCGGAGGACTGAAGCAGCGTCACCGTGTCACAGCTGCTCCCACAGTTTAAGAGCAGAGAGTCGCTCGTGTCTGCTTCACTTTTTCTCCTGTTGAAAGCAACAAGCAGAAACATGGCAAGAACCAAGCAAACCGCCCGTAAATCTACCGGAGGTAAAGCTCCCAGGAAGCAGCTGGCCACCAAGGCTGCGCGTAAGAGCGCGCCTGCCACCGGCGGCGTGAAGAAGCCTCACCGTTACAGGCCCGGTACCGTGGCTCTCCGAGAGATCCGTCGCTACCAGAAATCCACGGAGCTGCTGATCCGCAAGCTGCCCTTCCAGCGCCTGGTGAGAGAGATCGCTCAGGACTTCAAGACCGATCTGCGCTTCCAGAGCTCCGCGGTCATGGCTCTGCAGGAGTCCAGCGAGGCTTACCTGGTCGGCCTGTTCGAGGACACCAACCTGTGCGCCATCCACGCCAAGAGAGTCACCATCATGCCCAAGGACATCCAGCTGGCCCGCCGCATCCGTGGAGAGAGAGCTTAAACTCTGTGCTGCTGCTGTTGATCCACTAACCTCCACCTCAACGGCTCTTTTAAGAGCCACCTCACTCTCAACTCTAGAACACATACCTCTGAATGTATCTTTGTGTTCATATTGTTCCTAACATTTATTGTCAAATACAGGCAGAATAAACCAAATAGAACATGTCGGGCTTCAGACATTTTCAGTACTGAGTACTGAATTTTCGGTGTAAAACTATTAACATTTGCAAAACAACTAGTGCAAACTTTGAAACCTAGTGGATAACCTGCACAACCATGTCACTTGCTCAAAATGGATAGTCCATTGCACAAAAGCAAGTATTCATGTTAATGAAACTGCCAGTGTCATCAAAATGAGAAGTCTCGACACCATCGTTTATGAACAAGATAATCAAATGGCTTCGTCAAGTTTTCATTATGACACTTGATTCTCTCGGTATTTTCCAATGCAACACAGTCACAACACAACAAGACACAGAATAAGTACGTTTCACATTTTACTGTATATGGTCTTTGCAGTTCTCCAGCATTGTGCAAAAGAAAAATACACTACAGTCACTTATTTAGAACAAACATAAGAAACACCCTTTTGGTAGAGTTGTGCACAAATGTGAACAATATATCAGTAGCCTACATATTGTAACTGAACATAGGTAAATCATTCTGGCACATCCAGACGTTCCTGTCTGTCTAGCCACATATTTTCATCTACATCACATATCTTCATGTCGAGGAAAGTATCTCCTGGATGGTGAATTCACCCTCTGCATGACTCTGCCATTTGCTTGACAGAATTTGATAACTAGTTCAACAATTTTGTATGTAATGACTCAAGCAATGAAATGAAGACTATTAGTTTTATTGGGAACAGCTATTCAGCATCCATAAGTATAGTTCATTTTGACTGACATGACATAAGCAAATGATAATGTAATAAAACAGCAGAGAATTGTATGAAAGCAACTGATACATGTCCAGGAGCATTTGCAGTTTGTTCAGAGGAAGGAGAAATTGCTACTATGATGTGCACAAATGACTAAATGTAGTGCAAATCATTTTCCAAGAACTTATTTTTAAATTACATGGCATTTTAGCAGATGCTTTCACTCACAGAATGTTTTAAAATCACAATTTTCCATATTCTTTAACACATGTATGTGTTGTTTTTTGTTTTTTTTGTGTTGACTTTTTAATCTTTTATTTTGGGAGACTTCTGAGACATGGTCACTGACTCTCTTCTCCTGTTGGGGGCGCTGCTGCACCATAGACAACTTTATCCACCCTGAAACCCACAGAGGAAGAATATGGCGCCTCTGGCTTCAACCAGGTCCTCAAACAGACTTTGAATAGCCGTGAATCTCGACATAGTTACCATATCTGTGTATTCTACAATCCGATAAAATGAGTGGCCGTGGTAAAGGAGGCAAGGGTCTCGGTAAAGGAGGCGCTAAGCGTCACCGCAAAGTTCTCCGTGATAACATCCAGGGAATCACCAAGCCCGCCATTCGCCGTCTGGCTCGCCGTGGCGGAGTGAAGCGTATCTCTGGTCTGATCTACGAAGAGACTCGTGGGGTGTTGAAGGTTTTCCTGGAGAACGTGATCCGTGATGCTGTCACCTACACCGAGCACGCAAAGAGGAAGACTGTGACCGCCATGGACGTGGTTTATGCTCTGAAGAGACAGGGAAGAACTCTGTACGGCTTCGGCGGTTAAACTCACTTCACTTTGTCCTCAAACAAAACAACAACGGCTCTTTTAAGAGCCAACCACTTTGTCTCTGAGAGCTCACAGTCTGTTATAAACCTTTCTACCATCAACATTACATATTCCAGTTGTTCATACAGCGGTCTTTAAAATGTCTAGTTAATACACATGAACGTGTCAGTCATTTCAAAATAAATTTATATAAGTTTTCTAGCGCGAGGTGCAAAGAACCCTATTGAAACTGATGTCTTATTATTCTTCCGTGAAGTAAATCGCTTTATTGAAAACCTGAAATAATGTGTTTTTGCGACTGCATCAATCCTGGTGTAAATGTACGTTTGTTAGTAATAAAGTAGTTATGCGGTACTAGTTATTTTTACATTTGAGTATGTGTACAGTGTAAGTAATAAAGGTAATTAAATAAAATACAAGTTATTGTAATTAATTTTATTATGGTTATAATTGAACCCATTTGATTTGTGTTAACTGCAGGCAAACACCTTGTAATAACCACACATGGTTGTTTTATATTTAGTTTCATGGCAATATCTCATCAAAGGACAGCAGTAACATCAAGGTTATAAGATTGTATTTTCAATGTTTTAGTCTGATAATAACAACGGTAACAGTGATGCAATGAGGAAGGACTTAATGATGTTTGACACAACATCAATTCAGTGGCATTAACAAGAATAGTATCTTCTCAGGTCAACTAAACCATTCACACCATATTTATATGTAACTTAACTGAAACGACACATTAAACTGTCAAATAAATACAATATGATATAATAGATGACATTAAAACCTTACACAATCACTGCAATAAACAAAATTGTCTCGTATTAACAACTCTTAAACGAGAAGACATTTTGTTTGGTTCTTGTATTTATTTCATTAATAACTAATGTGGAGGCATCACATTTATGTTCAAATGAAAGGATAAAATGACTGTAAAACAATGTTTTCTTGTTTGTAGAAAAAATGTTAAATGTGAGTCACAGGAACAATATTTATGTCTACCTTTTTTCTGTCTAAAGAAATAACTGTAGGACAGAAGCGATTTGTTTCTTTAATAAAATGTATCGTGTATGTACCATATTCCCAGTCTGGCACGGTGAGGGCAGCCCAACTGTTGGGTCCTAGTTGGGTCCTGAGCCGCTCCGCTAGCATATTGTGGCAGCTTCATACTGAGATGAGTTGTGTGTTGTACTTGCTGAATGAATATTTCACCGATTTGCATTTAGCTTTATATTACTATAATAGGTATATTTGAAGAAAAATAATGTGTTCCCAACCTCAGTTTCCACCTGAGTTGAGAAATATCTTCATTCTTTTCTTTGTTACGTGGCCACCAGTGATACTTGGTCCTGTTAGCGTAGCTGTTAGCAAAGATGGCGGACACTGTTTACTGTTTTGAGGTTAGTTTACACATGTTGCATTTCAGGTTCTAATTTGTAAGTTTTCCTTTATTACATGTGTATTTGTTTGTGACCCGTGGGCCAATTCATCAACAGCATTTCTAATAGGTATTTCACTGTTGGCTGCACTTATTTTGTATTCAGTTGGTTTGTATTTCAGAAACCATGTCATATGCTCAATCTCAGTAAACAGTGCTGCGTCCATATCATCGTTGCTTCTAATCGGGGCCCCCCAGGTTGAGATAGACAATGATGGAAGAAAAGGTAATGGTTAAAGAAGATTTTTTGATACTGAACACTGTATAAATAGTAGTTATTTGTATACATTAAATCAAGTAGGTTTGGTTTGCTAACCAGTAGTCTCTGTGTGCTGTAACGATAGCGGTTGTAATAGCAAGCAAGCAAGACTTTTTTGTGTGTGTGTTTTTTTAAACTTTATTTATATAGATGTTATATTTATCTCATTGAGACAGGGGTTCTCATTTTAAACCAAGGAACGCATAAGATAAACTACATGCTCATTATTTAGTTTTGCTTAGTTTTTTAATTTTTTGGAGTTGCACCTGAACGCAACGTTGCATATTATCCAATGGTGTAAGACTTTCGGTAAAAAGAAAAAGAAAAAAAAAGATTGGTTAAAAATGATTGGCTAAAAGCGGTGTCACTCAATTCTCTGATTTCACATTGGTTGAAAATGTAAACAAGCCGCCCCCTGTTCCCATGTGCTTGCTGTGTCACTCATCTCGTTAACATGCCGAAAACACGGACCTCATTTAATGCCAAATTGTCAAAAGAAGAAAAGGTTTTTCTTCTTACTGTCTTTTGTTGTTTATATAAAAAAGTTCTTTATGCTTATTAATAACTGGAATGTATATGTTTTGCATTTATTTATTCTTATGTAAATTTAATTTGCACATTTAAGACTATAAATGTTCTGCTTAGTGACACTGCACTTTGCAAGACAGTTGTATTGAATAAATACAAATACTGTGAACAAATACTTTTTGCCTTCTCAGGAATATTTCCTCTTCTGTTACACATACAACATGATATATCATAGATAAATTGTCTTGTGGTCAACAGAGTATCTCAGAATCACTGTATCATGATACCATCGTTATCATGTACAACATTGCCGTGCGGAGTACACGAGAGTTGTATGTTGCGATTTTTCTTTCCTCACTAAGTGTCCTCCTTTTTGGTGTTGTGGAAATGGTCACCCGACACACAGCTTTGCTAATTTGAAATCTTGTGACCTCAGTTCTTCAGTTGTTAAGATAAAAGATTTGATGATGAATAATATATTTCATATTTAGAAGTAAAAACTTCTGTTGAATCACAGTCAACAGTGTCATTTGATTTGATTAATTTCAGTTAGCCTACATATATTTTAGAACAGGGAAATTCTTATAGGCAAATACAATCCAGTTACTACTTGATTGTGGATTAAACATTTTCCCATGTTAATACAAAATACATTTTATTAATTCTCTTATAGAGCAACACTACTTTTGCCAACGAAACAGGCCCTGAGCTGAAGAAATGCGACTCGGACACTTTTCAGTGTCCGATTTGCCATAAAAAGGGGACCTACCCAAAACTTGTGGCTCACCTGCAGGGCCACAGACGGTCAATTGTAGAGTATGGTGGTAAGTCCAACTATATTATCAAATATTTTTTTCATTTCCATGCTGAAAGGCCTTCATTTCCCCATAAGCTTTACATGTTATGAAATATTATGTTATTTCTCTTTGTCCTGACCATTGATAACTATGACCATCAACTATTTAACTCATCCCTTTGAGTATCACACACTCACAATAAGCAAACTAGTCTTGCAGCCATTTCATCTATGATGTGTATTGGACTTAACGTGTATAGAATCTTTAGTCTAGTCCATGTGTATTTTATTTTCAAGAAATTTTTTTTCAAGATTCCTCGATTTTTATAGATGCCCCTGATAATAATGATAGTTCTTTGAACCTCTTCATTAAGAGGTAATCTCTCAGGCAGGGCTTAAAGGATTTATTGTTTCGTTTGTTTCTTGAAACTTCTTAATCACTTTTCCTATCTGTCTTTTAGGATACAGCGTCTACAAATGCCAGCTTGGCTGTGTGCAAAGCCACCATTATCACTGTGGCTTTTGCACAAAAGTCATTGTGAGAAAGGAGTTTTTTGTCCGTCACTTCAAAATCTGCTGTAAGACAAAAACCACAAATACTACTGCAAATTTGGCATTCACAGTGACTCCAGCATCCACTCCAGCAGCCATGGTGACTCCAGTGTCCGCAGTGACTCCAGCGTCCACGGCGACTCCAGCTTCCATTCCAGCAGCCATGGTGACTCCAGTGCCCACGGTGACTCCATCAGCCACGGTGACTCCATCAGCCACAGTGACTCCATCAGCGATGGTGAATCCGGCGTCCGCGGTGACCCCAGCAGCAGACCATCGCAAAAAAACATTGTTGGCGGCGCGCAAAAAAACAACATGTTGTTTTTGTTGCAAACCAATCCTTAGAAAAAACCTCAAAACACACATTGAAAGGCAACACAAGGAAAAATCATCGGACATAACAGCAAATCACCACCTGAACTCTGTGTGTGTTGATGGGAAAAGGGGGATTTTTGCTGTGTCTAGATCTTTCAAGGCTACTGCACACTATATCCATGCCCAAAAATGTACCTGGGGTAGTCACCGCCATGTGTCCTGCCAATTGGAGACATGTAACAGGGCATATGACAATGCACTGCCAAGTGGGTTACTGGAGTTTGACTGTGTCCATGTTCGGTCGTTGGCATTTAGTCCTGTGACCACCACACCAGCTGTTTCTCTTGATGATGGGGTTCTCACAGAAATGCTGGAAAACAAGTGGTTAAGCCAAAACAGTGTGGCTGAATGTCTGACAAGGAAACTGGCTGCTGATGATCAAGGTTCACCCCTGAGTGTGGTGGTAAACTTCGAAAATGAACAGGGATACATTTATTTTTCTGTGTTTGAGCCACACATTTCATTGTATTCTAGATTTGGGAGGGTCATGGTCCACTATGACAATTCAGACAACTCATTGAATTGCCCCTGCTCAGAACCCTGGACATTTTGCCCACACAAAGCCATATCAAAGTGGCACCTGCACCAATTAAGGCCTGACTTCTTTGTACAAAATATGGATTGTCAAGAAGACTCCTCCGATGCACCCATGGAAGATTATGCACCCATGGAAGATGATGCACCACCCGTGGAAGATGATGCACCCGTGGAAGATGATGCACATCCTGAACATGGTCTTCTTTATCCCCCGGAAGGAAAAGCACTGGTTGAAATGGTGGATTACCTAATTTCACATAAAGCCCTGCCAGCAAACCTTCCGAGGAATTCGATTTCATCAGTGGATATGCCAAGGCACTTAGTTCCCAAAGAGAACTTCTGTCACAAATGTCCCGGCAAAGTTCCTCTTTCTGGGGCGATAGCCATTTGCAAAAATGCAAAGATTGTATCAGTCACTGGAATTGTGGAGGGTAGGTTGCATTACATTACATGAAAAGTTATTGCTACATGTTTCATGTTTACACTAGTCAGTCATTGTGTAACCGTTATATACCTGACAAGACTTTAACATCCTTTTCTTTTGTAGGTATAACTACATATTGTAAATTATGTGTTACATGCAACACATTTTATCGATACCAGGAGTGGACAGACGGGCTACACAATTTTAACGATGGTGTCATTTTGACACACCATTTCTGCCTTTTCCTAAGGAACTCTGTACAGGTCATTTACAATGCTCTCAATGTCTGTGATTTGTTAGCCTGTGTTCATTTCCTTTGGATATTGACCTGACAGTTTTTCATCCACATTCATTTGCAGAACCATACAGCAGTGGCGAGTGCTGTGGCAGCTTTACAAGCCACAAACAAAGATAAATATCCAGACCACGACTGCATACTTCACGGGTACCTTCATTTTGAAGCTCTTTCAGCACATGAGTATTCATTCTCTTGTGCGAGTTGTGGAAACCATCCTCCTGTTGTCATCATGGATTTGCATAAGAAGGGAGTCCTCAGTGTTCCAAGTAAGTCTGTTATTTGGGGACAGGGTACACTGTCAACTGTTATTTGACAAATGTTTTTCTTTCAGTGAGTGACCTTAAAGAGCCCCCATCTGACTTTAATGGTGAGGTTGACATGGAAGACTTTTGGCATTCTGTCAGCCAGGAAATTATTTGCAGAGGCTTTGTGAAGAGTAAGTGAAGATTTTGTTTAACTTGCCCTATTTAGTGTAGTTTTGCAATAATAATGTTTCTGCTTGTGTTGTGTGTTGGCTCTTATCTAGGCAATGCTGCAAATCCGTGTGTGGTATCTCCATCATATCACAAATGGGCACCATGGATAGGTCCTCACACCAGAGCCAGCAATATGGTGTTTAACAAGGAATACAAGAAGGTCAAAGGCAGTGAAGGATCCAACCCGCTAAAGCAGGCAGAGGTGGATAGATTGACAACTGAAGTAATGGACTTAAAGGTGATATCTACATTCAAAGGTTAACCCACAAACTCTAATTACCAAACAATGTTTCATATTATAAGGAATAGTTCACCAATTTGCAGTGTTACTTTGTATTGCTAGAATAGCAATAGTATTTTTTTTTTTTTTTAATTGTGCTTCTCCCCCTTAGTTTTCCACTGAGTTGTAAAAAGTTTTTTCATTTGACTCAGAATAGGGCAAACATGGGTTCAAGGTTTGTAACTACAATGGCCATCTCTGCACTTTTTAGACCCAGTCATATTGGGACGAGACCACATTCCCAGAATGTAAACACAGTGTCCGCCATCTTTGATAAAAATATGCTGACTGGCTCTTGCTCTGCAGAGAAAGTGGTAAAAACAATGACAGAAGGGAGTTTTTAAAATGATATGGCAGAAGAAGAAGAGTCCTGGCAGTGTAATGTGCAGTGCATTCTGGGAGTTGTTGTCGTTCATCACACATATTTAAATTCATACTGCTGCTATGTACATGTGCAATATGTTTCAATATGTTTCTTGTGTACTTATAACTTATGTAAATAATATAATATAGCTACTTATTTAGCAAAACTGCATTTTAAATTTATTTTCATTTTTATTTTATTGCTGCACAGTTGCACAGTGGGGCCTGTTGTAAAGTCATTTCACTGGGGGTGTACTTGTACATCCACATGTGACAAATAAAAACTTGAATCTTGAATCTTGAAAATGAGCCAAAAATAATTTTTTCTAAGAAGGCACTTGCTTCAAATATTATTTTGCATTTCTACTACATAGATGACCCAGTTTTAATAGACATTCATCTTTCCAATGGTGAGCTCGAAATACATTACTTTTAATGTCTGTCCATTGTTCTGGTTGTTGATGTGCTTACCCATGTTTTAACAGGTTGATTTACTTCGGACTTTAGTAAAACAGTGTGGCCTTGATTCATCTGGATCAAAAATGGATCTTATCATCCGCTTGAGAGAACAGATGAAAGGCCGCAGTACCTATGACAAGGTGTTTCAGAAGGTCTGGGGTGCATCAGGTGAGTTGGAATTAACTTTTTGTTGTGAGAAAATTAAACATATTCAGCAAATTGTGTTGTTATTACTATCCACAAGCTGCTATATGTTCCACTTAACATTATTAGTTGTCAATATATTGAGATTTTCAATTTATTTTCCTGTTAAGGTGGCTGGGCTGTGATAATGTGTCCCTGTGGTGTTGTGAGTTCAGTGAAGTTCAATATCCGAGCAGAAAGTCCACAGGATTATGCAGACATGCTGCTCTCCTTCAAACACCTGCCAAATGTAGTCATGGCCTCACCTCAAATTCTGGACTCCGCCAAGAAGTTTGAAATGGAAAAAAAACTGCCCTGGCTAAAATTGCGGAAGAGGCCTGCAGACATAAATGCACACCCAGGCACAGGATCTGCAGATCACTATGCACTATATGACACATTTCATGAGGCAAACTCATGTCTTGACTGCCTCAGAAAAGTTGGTCTTGTCCCAGAAATCAGTGGATGGGTGAATTCCCAAACAGCGGAACAATTGTTCTCAAAAATGAGGAAAAACAATCATTTTCTGAGCACGATGTCCCCAGGAAGCCATGTCTTTCTCATGAGATGTATGATTCATCATCATAATCTGACAATCAATGAGAAGACACTAACAGGTCTTCAGGAAATATCGACCGAGGACATTGCCACAGACAGGGCTGGACTGGAACCAGAAAATAACCCTGGCCTTTTAGGCTTTTGTTCAACTGAAAGGATAAAATGATTGTAAAACAATGTTTTCTTCCTTTTACTCGAGGTTTGATCATCATGATTCTGAGTTTCTACTTGATACAAAAGCAGAAAAGTGTAAATGTGAGTCACAGGAACAATGATAATGTAGTCACTTATTTCGGTCTGAATAAATAAGTGAAGGACAGAAGCGATTAGTTTCTTTAATCAAATGTATTGTGTATGTTTTCTAAAATGTCTCCACTCTGTTTCAAACAAAGACAAAAGCATCTCCACATCCAACTGCAGTGAGCGATGCAACCAATCGCAATCATTTTTAATCAATTGATGGCCCTAATATATATTTTTAACAACACCACTAGTAAATATAATAAAAATGTGTAAATAAAATAGCCCATTTTTATTTATATTCATTGATTATGTAGTACAAAGTATCTTAACAATGTTTATGTTGATGTTAGTAGTACTAGTAATTGATTTATTATAAAATGATGTATGTCAATCACAAGGTGCTCACTATATTATTATTAATAGTAAACTAAAAAAAATATTGTATTTACATTGCTGCTCATTCCAAATCTTTTACTCAGACTTCAGATGAGGAGAGACAAAGATACAAGTGACACATATTACAGCATATCAGAAGTCATTGTGTTCACTACATCGGACATTTGAAGCATCAAATCTGTAGAAATCTGAAGAAATAACTAAAGATAGGTTATTTAATTAATATGTATCATGTATTTGTTTCTAAAATGTCTCCAGTGTGTTTCAAACAAAGACAACACTATCTCCTCCTCACCCAAACCTCAGTGAGAGAATCAACCAATCACAGGAGGGGGAGCACACAGTGGTGTTTGCATGGAGCTTTTATAAGAAGAGTCTCCTCCGCCTGCTATGACTCATTGATCTGTGTGAACTGTCAGGATGCCTGAACCCGCCAAGTCCGCGCCCAAGAAGGGCTCCAAGAAAGCCGTGACTAAGACCGCCGGCAAAGGAGGCAAGAAGAGGAGAAAGAGCAGGAAGGAGAGCTACGCCATCTACGTGTACAAGGTGCTCAAGCAGGTCCACCCCGACACTGGCATCTCGTCCAAGGCCATGGGCATCATGAACTCCTTCGTCAACGACATCTTCGAGCGCATCGCCGGTGAGGCGTCTCGCCTGGCTCACTACAACAAGCGCTCCACCATCACCTCCAGGGAGATTCAGACCGCCGTGCGTCTCCTGCTGCCCGGTGAGCTGGCCAAGCACGCCGTGTCCGAGGGAACCAAGGCCGTCACCAAGTACACCAGCTCCAAGTAAACACACTGCCCAGACTGGAACCACCTCATCAACCCAACGGCTCTTTTAAGAGCCACACACTTTATCTAACAGAGTTCATATGATCTTTATACAGTGTGAATAACATGTGAAACATTCTTGTCCTTTCTGTTGTTTAATTAATAAAACTGCAGTTAATGGATAGAAGCATATGGCAATTACAAATGTTCTTCTTGACGTCATTTACCCGCATGTGTGCGCATCGCACACAATTATTTACCGCCAGTTTGTGAATGAAACAGACTCGAGAAACTGACGGGGGGGGGAGCGCGCCCCAGAAAACACGTGACGTATTCTACACAAACTGCAAATAATAAATGAGGTTAAAGAGGTTTAGGACATGTTGCATTTAGAATGGAAGGACAATATTTGTGAAATGAATGTGCACCAAACACTTGTTTGTCTGACTTTAATCACTCACTGATTATAATAGAAATACCACACTAGAGCTGGAAATAGATGAATCTTGAAGGAACTCTACAACTCTTTACCCCAAATCTCTAAAGCAAACACCGCTTCCGAGTCTTGTATTTAACGTCATAGACTGATGAATGACATCAGTAATCACTTTGAGTAAACTTTCATAACTGAAGGAATATAAGTTGCAGCTACGGTAGTTATTAACCATTTAATACCTGAGTAATTTAATGTTTTCTACATCACAATTAATAAACATCAACAAAGTCATACATGCAGATCCACAGTGAAAATGCACTTAGAGATAGTTTTGCTGCTATACTGGAACAAACTGTAGAAGATGAGGCGTCATAATAGCATTTTGTGAAATAATAATAAATATGTAGTAAATTATTTACATCAAACTATAAAAGTATTGAGAGAGTCATCACTGCCTGAGGTTTGTTGTCATTTCAGTTCACAGCTGTGACACAAGTGTGTGTGTGAGAACTTGAGCATGAGCCTCGGCCATCAGCAGTGTGTGTTTGCTGCTGCACAATAAGTGCACTTTATTACACAGTGATCATCAGCAGCTGCTTGTTTTGACCTGGACTCTGAGAACAAACGTGTGCAGCAGCAGAGAAACAGGTTCTGGTGAAGCTCTGGTGTTTTTCACCTGCTTTTAGGAGAGAAACGAGTGTGAAAAGCCGCCGAGCAGCGCTGCTCACCGCGGTGAACAGCTGAGGTTCGTTTGCTCCACAAAGAAAACACAGAGAACATCAGAGCTCTTCATGACTTCAATATGAAGAGAGACCAGTCCGCTATGGACTCCGTTCACTGTGAGCCTCCAGCTCCTCTCACACACTCATTTAAACTCTTTTGTGAGTGAAGAGAAAACACAAGTGTCCCGGTGTCCACGCTGCACACAGGAGCCGTGGCTGCATTGAGTCTTCACGGTTCTCATGTTGCGTTCAAGTACCGCCTCCTCTCTGAGTGCTCTCCAATAATCCGCTCTCTTTCACAGCGATCGTTGTCAGTCTGAGCTCAACTTAGAAACCACGAATCATGGCAGAAGTAGCTCCAGCTCCAGCCGCCGCCGCCCCGGCCAAAGCAGCCAAGAAGAAGGCGGCTTCCAAGCCGAAGAAGGTCGGCCCCAGCGTCAGGGAACTCATCGTTCAAGCCGTGGCCGCGTCCAAGGAGAGGAGCGGCGTGTCGGCGGCCGCCGTCAAGAAGGCTCTGGCTGCCGGAGGCTACGACGTGGACAAGAACAAGGTCCGCGTCAAGACCGCCATCAAGACTCTGGTGTTGAAAGGAACTCTGGTCCAGACCAAGGGAAGCGGGGCCTCCGGATCTTTCAAGATGAACAAGAAGGTAGAAGCCAAGAAGCCAGCACAGAAGGCCGCTCTTAAAGCCAAGAAGCCCGCCGCCAAGAAACCCGCAGCGGCCAAAAAGCCCAAGGCAACGGCAGCTAAGAAGCCAGCAGCTGCTAAAAAGTCTCCTAAGAAGGTGAAGAAACCGGCAGCGGCCAAGAAAGTAGCCAAGAGCCCCAAGAAGGTGGCGACCAAGAGCTCCAAGAAGGTGGCAACCAAGAGCCCCAAGAAGGTGGCAGCGAAGAAGGTGGTGAAGAAGGCTCCAGCAGCCAAGAAATCTCCCGCCAAGAAGGTCGCCAAACCCAAAGTGAAGAAGACAACAGCCAAGAAGAAGTGAGCTGTCCTCACTGAGACATGTCCATCCTGTTCAAAGGCTCTTTTAAGAGCCACACACTTGTGTCCGCTAAGAGCTCAGCCATCTTCTCTAATATTATTGATGATTATTATTATTATAATATAGTATTTTGTGTACATATAAAAGCTGATGTCTATAATATTCATTGAATATATGGTGCAACATATATTATTTTAATTAAATGTTTTTAGAAGTACAAAGTAATAACTGCTTTATTCAATGTGTCATGTGCTCTACATCACTTGACTATAGACGTGAGAGATTATGACATTGTATTTACACTCAGACCTCAGAATAATCAAATGTGTAATAACTGAAGAGAGACAATGTAACAAGTAAAACATGTAATACTCGTGTATTACAGGGTTTAGAAAGTCATTGTGTTCTTGATCAACAGACATTTGAGGTATCACATAATCATATACTGTGCCCTGTTAATACAAATATTGAAATGACTTACACACCAAAGACTTGCAGAGAGAAACACAACAGTGTTCCACGTATATATTTATATGTTATGTATAACGTATAACATATGTATATGTACATTGTGTTGCATTGTTTCTTTCACTTCCCTCTTCATTGTATCAGTCTCATCTTAATGACTGAATCATGTGTTAATGTATATTTTCACTACACTAACACAGTATATTTGATGTATATATAAAATGATGCATGACATCATTCACAACATATTGTGAATGGAATATATTGTTTGATGTTTATTATATATCATTATTAATAAACATCAAC
Source organism: Solea senegalensis (assembly GCF_019176455.1). Classification (NCBI taxonomy): domain Eukaryota; kingdom Metazoa; phylum Chordata; class Actinopteri; order Pleuronectiformes; family Soleidae; genus Solea; species Solea senegalensis. Next base: position 122,546 of record NW_025320674.1, read on the forward strand.
ATACATATACCTGCAAATGAACGGTGAAAATACATTTACCAAATAAAGTATGCTGGTTTATTTTGATCACATTGGGTTCATATTTCACTGAGAATGTTCATAAAACAAGTTTGTTGCGCTGTTAGTGACATTTAATATCTTTATATTTTTAGAGACATGGACAGTTTTACTGTATTTTGAAGAGGAGGATGAGCAGTTTTTCAGAGTGAGTGTGTGGCTCTTAAAAGAGCCTTTTGTTTGTTTGTTTGCGGAGTTGATGTGGTTTACTTGGACTTAGCGGCCTTCTCGGTCTTCTTGGGCAGAAGAACAGCCTGGATGTTGGGCAGCACGCCGCCCTGAGCGATGGTCACTCCGCCCAGGAGTTTGTTGAGCTCCTCGTCGTTGCGGACGGCCAGCTGCAGGTGGCGGGGGATGATACGGGTCTTCTTGTTGTCGCGGGCGGCGTTTCCAGCCAGCTCCAGGATCTCAGCGGTCAGGTACTCGAGCACAGCGGCCAGGTAGACGGGGGCGCCGGCACCCACACGATGAGCGTAGTTGCCTTTGCGCAGCAGCCTGTGAACACGACCGACCGGGAACTGGAGTCCAGCACGAGAGGAGCGGGTCTTTGCCTTAGCGCGGGCTTTTCCGCCGGTTTTACCTCTTCCTGACATGGTTAATTTTTACTAGATTTTTCTGACAAACTCAGAGAAACTGTGACTCGACTAACGCAAACCCTCCTTTATATGTCCACGAAAGAGCGGAGACTCCTGCCAGACCAACCAGAGCAGAGCAGCAGAGGGGGGATCACCCTCTGTCCTTTCAAGCGACTTTTGTCCAATAAGCAGCGGGGTCTCGGGCTCCTCTGGGCGGCGCTGTGTTCACCACCAATCAGGAGCCGGAGGACTGAAGCAGCGTCACCGTGTCACAGCTGCTCCCACAGTTTAAGAGCAGAGAGTCGCTCGTGTCTGCTTCACTTTTTCTCCTGTTGAAAGCAACAAGCAGAAACATGGCAAGAACCAAGCAAACCGCCCGTAAATCTACCGGAGGTAAAGCTCCCAGGAAGCAGCTGGCCACCAAGGCTGCGCGTAAGAGCGCGCCTGCCACCGGCGGCGTGAAGAAGCCTCACCGTTACAGGCCCGGTACTGTGGCTCTCCGAGAGATCCGTCGCTACCAGAAATCCACGGAGCTGCTGATCCGCAAGCTGCCCTTCCAGCGCCTGGTGAGAGAGATCGCTCAGGACTTCAAGACCGACCTGCGCTTCCAGAGCTCCGCGGTCATGGCTCTGCAGGAGTCGAGCGAGGCTTACCTGGTCGGCCTGTTCGAGGACACCAACCTGTGCGCCATCCACGCCAAGAGAGTCACCATCATGCCCAAGGACATCCAGCTGGCCCGCCGCATCCGTGGAGAGAGAGCTTAAACTCTGTGCTGATGCTGCTCCACTAACCTCCACCACAACGGCTCTTTTAAGAGCCACCTCACTCTCAACTCTAGACAACAGATCTCTGCTGTTTCAACTCTTTTCATCGTTTCCTTATATAATTTACTGAACAGTTAATAAATGTCTTTCATTATGAATAAACAAATATATTGTTTGTTACAGTATCACCCAAGGCTATCAAGGCTGTCATCATTAAATGTGGTGAACACCAACACAGTTACTGTTCAAAATCACAGTTTGAGTTGTATCCTTACTTCAGTCTCATTGTCACTACATTTATAAAGTCATGTGATCTTTATTTACTCAATGCCAACTGCTGATTAACAAAAGTGTTATTGTTTAACATTATGCCATAAGAACCCACACCAATGTCTGGAGGTGATACTATAGTAATAGCAGCTCATTTCTAATGTAATGACTTGTTAAGTACAATAGTTATAAGATGGTCATGTTATTTTCATAATAATAATAATAATGATGTGTTGCAGGTTGATCAGTTATCAATAATGTGAAATGTAGGGAAGCAACTTTAACCATGAATCATCCACTAGTTTGATGGTTTCATGGTTTCTCACTATAGTAAACCAGTCCTCAGCCACATAATAGAGTGGTTTCATCTTTTGCACATTTTGTTCTATAGTTTTATGTGGTTTACAAAGAGGAAATTAATTCTTCAAATGAAAAGACATCGTTTCGGCGAGACTTTATTTTCTCTATTCACAAGTAACAGATAACAACGATCTCACGCAGAGCTGGGCTCTCTTTTTTTCCTGTCTGTCCCTTTAACTGGTCCCCCACCACAACAGCATTTCAGTGACTGTGTTTATATTTACAAATCGAAATATAGCTGAGCAAAATGTTTGTAATGTAAAATAGAGTCAAAAAAGTTTGAACATGGACACTTAAGTTTGACTTTATAATTATAGTTCCATAAGTAAACTATGTTTCATCAGTTTGATCCATATTCTCATCGTCAGTTTCTGTCTCATGCATTTGTCCCGGTCAGGTAACAGCTGAATAAACATCAAATCAAATGTAACATATGGACTGGACTGCAGCATTTAATTATTAATGAAGTCTGTTAAATGATGAATGTGTGGATTACACTGTAAAAAAATTTAATGGTGTTCTTTTATTGACTTCTCTCTTCACTCCTGTTTTTGAACATAAATGTCATGGTCATTGGCATGCGTTAATGTTTCTGCTCAATTGGATTAAAATAGAGGCTGTGCTCTTTGTTTACCCGTTGCCATGGTGAATCGTAGTATCAAAGCTCCATTGATGATGGCTTTTTTCATTCCCAACACACACGCTTAACTCAGAGTGAACATACTCTGAGTTGATTGAACTAATGCTGATCAGCTGTTCTGAAACCCAAAACTCAGAGTTTCACAGCTCAGTGTTGGTCAACCTAGAGCTATGGTTTTAACTCCGAGTTTGTTGAACGTGCTTTCTGAAACGGGCCCCAGGTCAGACATTTTCATTTCGGGGGCTGTCCACATGAAAACCAGTCTAGTTTTTTTTAATCGTCTCTGTGTTTTTATCCACACAGAAATGCTATGAAATGTGTGCTGTACTTTTTCTGTGGACAACCAATACACTATTTTGGGAAAATTATGTCATATCTTCACTCGTCTCGCTCTTGTCTGGCATTTGCTGTCACCATTTTTGTTGTCGTCGACCTCTTCCATCCATCTTCTACCACTTTATCCTGCACCGGAGGGTTGCGGGGGGGTCTGTCTCAGTTGACAGAGGGTGATAGGTGGGGTCACACCCTGGACACACATTTACATGAGAAACTAATTTACCTAATATACCATATTGCATGTTTTTGGACTGTGGGAGGAAACATGCAAACTCCATGCAGAAAGGCCTTTGTTCCAACCGGGGTACGGGCTGCAAAGGCAAGAGTGCTAACCACTACACCAACCATGTGTCCCATCCTCCTGTGTTTGGAAATTGTTTGTTTTATTCACTTTATGGAAACTTCTATTTTCTTTCCTTGGTCCATTCTGTCTCTGTTTCAGTGATTGTATACATTGTTACATTTACTTGTTTATTTTTTTTTTAATTTTGCAAAAAGTGCACATCCTTTATTGCATTACATTACATGTCATTTAGCAGACACTTTTATCACTTTTTATCCAAAGTGACTTACAATGGAATTGAGTACAATCAGCCACCCCCAATGCTCAACATCTCTGTTTATGCTGTAGGAGCATCACAGCACCACATACAGGTCTAGCATGTACTGCATACTCAATGTTCACAGTCATTTCTGTGTAAAAATCTAATATGTGCATCCTTCAAACACCTGCCAAATGTAGTCATGGCCTCACCTCAAATTCTGGACTCCGCCAAGAAGTTTGAAATGGAAAAAAAACTGCCCTGGCTAAAATTGCGGAAGAGGCCTGCAGACATAAATGCACACCCAGGCACAGGATCTGCAGATCACTATGCACTATATGACACATTTCATGAGGCAAACTCATGTCTTGACTGCCTCAGAAAAGTTGGTCTTGTCCCAGAAATCAGTGGATGGGTGAATTCCCAAACAGCGGAACAATTGTTCTCAAAAATGAGGAAAAACAATCATTTTCTGAGCACGATGTCCCCAGGAAGCCATGTCTTTCTCATGAGATGTATGATTCATCATCATAATCTGACAATCAATGAGAAGACACTAACAGGTCTTCAGGAAATATCGACCGAGGACATTGCCACAGACAGGGCTGGACTGGAACCAGAAAATAACCCTGGCCTTTTAGGCTTTTGTTCAACTGAAAGGATAAAATGATTGTAAAACAATGTTTTCTTCCTTTTACTCGAGGTTTGATCATCATGATTCTGAGTTTCTACTTGATACAAAAGCAGAAAAGTGTAAATGTGAGTCACAGGAACAATGATAATGTAGTCACTTATTTCGGTCTGAATAAATAAGTGAAGGACAGAAGCGATTAGTTTCTTTAATCAAATGTATTGTGTATGTTTTCTAAAATGTCTCCACTCTGTTTCAAACAAAGACAAAAGCATCTCCACATCCAACTGCAGTGAGCGATGCAACCAATCGCAATCATTTTTAATCAATTGATGGCCCTAATATATATTTTTAACAACACCACTAGTAAATATAATAAAAATGTGTAAATAAAATAGCCCATTTTTATTTATATTCATTGATTATGTAGTACAAAGTATCTTAACAATGTTTATGTTGATGTTAGTAGTACTAGTAATTGATTTATTATAAAATGATGTATGTCAATCACAAGGTGCTCACTATATTATTATTAATAGTAAACTAAAAAAAATATTGTATTTACATTGCTGCTCATTCCAAATCTTTTACTCAGACTTCAGATGAGGAGAGACAAAGATACAAGTGACACATATTACAGCATATCAGAAGTCATTGTGTTCACTACATCGGACATTTGAAGCATCAAATCTGTAGAAATCTGAAGAAATAACTAAAGATAGGTTATTTAATTAATATGTATCATGTATTTGTTTCTAAAATGTCTCCAGTGTGTTTCAAACAAAGACAACACTATCTCCTCCTCACCCAAACCTCAGTGAGAGAATCAACCAATCACAGGAGGGGGAGCACACAGTGGTGTTTGCATGGAGCTTTTATAAGAAGAGTCTCCTCCGCCTGCTATGACTCATTGATCTGTGTGAACTGTCAGGATGCCTGAACCCGCCAAGTCCGCGCCCAAGAAGGGCTCCAAGAAAGCCGTGACTAAGACCGCCGGCAAAGGAGGCAAGAAGAGGAGAAAGAGCAGGAAGGAGAGCTACGCCATCTACGTGTACAAGGTGCTCAAGCAGGTCCACCCCGACACTGGCATCTCGTCCAAGGCCATGGGCATCATGAACTCCTTCGTCAACGACATCTTCGAGCGCATCGCCGGTGAGGCGTCTCGCCTGGCTCACTACAACAAGCGCTCCACCATCACCTCCAGGGAGATTCAGACCGCCGTGCGTCTCCTGCTGCCCGGTGAGCTGGCCAAGCACGCCGTGTCCGAGGGAACCAAGGCCGTCACCAAGTACACCAGCTCCAAGTAAACACACTGCTCAGACTGGAACAACCACATCAACCCAACGGCTCTTTTAAGAGCCACACACTTTATCTAACAGAGTTCATATGATCTTTATACAGTGTTTAACACTTTATCTCAAATAATGAATTTGAATGGAAACTAGTGAGTAAGCATGACATTAAGTTCACTTATGTCAACACATCACGCAATGTGTCTTTCTCCTCACACATTGCAACGTTTGGAAGCACTTGAATATTGGAAATGGACCTCGGTATCTAAATTATCTAATTGCCTGCATGTGTTCTCATTGCACAAGTGTCCCTGATCTGTCTCCAGTTTGTGAAAGAAATAAAGACTTGTTCAGAGAGACGAGAGAGAATCGTGCATCAGGAAATGAAACAAATTGTTCTTCATTTGGCAAAATGAAAAGTAAAATAAGAGTTTACATTTATAATATAATAATCCAATAATATAGTTTTCCTGGTTTTTTTTTCTGATTATGATGTAAATGCAACACTAAAATAGATTAATGTCAGACATAATTAAGTCTTTTAATCACTCCACAGCTCTAAAGAAAGACCCTATAAAGAAAGTAGCACAGGATTTATTTTTTAATGTTTTATTTTCAAAAGCAGAGCCTCACATTTAACACCATAGACTGATATGACATAGATCACTTTGAGTAAACTGTCATCACTGAAGGAAAATAAGTTACTGTCACGACAGTCACAAATTGAATGTGTTTAACAACATTCCACACGAGAGAAGCAGTATTAGACATTGAAAATCTATTTGCCTGGTTAAATCACCCCCTTGACATTATGTATCTGATTTGAATTTTATATAAAATCACTTGATAATTAATCACTAATCTCATGCAGACACTGTCCTGTCAGAAGGTTTTCCAAGTATCAGTTTTGTCATGTAAAACTTCATTGTGACACAAACACAGATGAATGAATGAGTATTTTATATAATTGCTCTCGTCACTGACTTGAATGAAACCACTATTACAACCTCAGCTGTTTCTAATCATCTCAACATCTGCACAAATAAATCACGATAAAAATGTTTTAATCAAATGCCAACATCAGTCTTAATGCAATCATTCAAGACTAATCAGAATTAAAATGACATTGAACCACATGTCATCACTGTAATATTTTAATGTAGCTTAATAAAACTCCAGAGAGATCATGAATAACATGTGAAACACGTTTATTTCTGATCAGATTAACAGCTAATTGGCCGGATTGAGTAGCAGGATTAACATATACTGTTGTTTAGCCTGGACCAGGTATGCACCATTGCTTTCCTGCAACCGACTTGAGGACTTCTGAGGGGTATTCCAGAAAGCGGGTTATGTGAGAACTCTGAGTTTGTTAACCCTGAGATGAGGGAAACTCTGAGTTATCCGTTCCAGAAAGAGAGGTAACTTAAACTCTGGGTCTGTTACTGTGGTAACTTACTCTGTGAACATAACCTGCTCGCTGGCAGGTTTACTATAAGAAACCCAGAGTTTCTACCTGTCTTCTCCCACACGAAGAAAGCAGTTAGACATGGATTGCCCATTCATTAGAAATCCAATCGACATCGAAGCCGTATTGATTAGAAATGCATTACGTCGTGAGAGAATCTTCCGACCCAGATTAGACGTTTTGATTAAAAATAAAAGACAAATTCACATGTGATTTGGTTCTTCTTTATTCCCTAAAAGTACAAAAGCAACAGTCAGGATTTGTAATATAGTTCCAACTATTAACATATTTCACATATTCACCTGTTTCAAAATGCACCCACCTCAACTGGCGTTCAAGTAATAGAATTTACAAGTCTGTTTTTCTGATTTGCTGGTCCAGGTACACCATTTCTTTCTCGGTTTTTTGAATGGTTTTCATTAGGTGCACCCTGTACAACTCTTTTACCGGCAACTCGGAAACATATAGACGACATTTAATTCCTGCAGTTCTACATACAGATTTAACATGGTATTGACCGAAAATCTCACTGTGTCAAGCTGTGCTCTAGAAGTTGATGGACCCTCCTCATGGTGATGCCCAGCCATGTTCTGTTGAAGGACAAGAATGTGCTAGTTTGTCCATTATCTATGCTCATCACTTCAGTGTACATGTCAAACTCCAAATTCCACTCAAGAATGTAAATGAATATGAATGGGTAGAGCAGTGCCAGTAGCTATACATAATATTAAGACACACTTCAGTAGGCCCCTCCGGATCTCTCCCTGTGGCAGCAGACAGCGTTTCCTCATCATCCTCCTCCTCCTCCTCCTCCTCCTCCTGTGATGCAGGAAAAGATACTGTTTCAGAATACTTTGAACTAAAGTTAAAGTTAAAGTTAAAGTTAGTTTTTATTAATCCCCTTAGGGAAAGTATTCCTCTGCATTTTGACCCATCCTAGTTAGGAGCAGTGGGCTGCCACACTGAGTAGCGCCCGGGGAGCATTGACCAAGTCCTCTGAGGCAAGATCTGAGTATGGAATACTTACAGCTGCAGGGTTAACAATTGTTTCAGTCGGAGGCTGAACCAGGCAGATTACACCATCCACAACTGTTGGGTGGGTGGATATATATTTGTTAAAAAGGAGGCATACATATACACACACATACATACATATACACATATATGTATATGTATATATATATATATATATATATATTTATACATATACATATACATATACGTGTATATATATACACACATATACATATATATACATATATACATAACTATAGGCTATGGTACGATCTTACGGTTGAATGTTACGTCAATGGAATAGTACATTCAAACTTACGCGTTGACTCGGGCAGCAATTTTCTCCCATGCGGTCTCTCTCTCCTTCGCTGCTGCAGCTGTGTTGCATTCGCGGCGAAATATGTGCTCATATTCTCCGTAGGTCAGCAAAAGGATCTCCAACTCCTTCGCACTGAAATAAGTTGATCTTTTTTTTTTCTCGGTTGTCATGGTGACTCGTGGTATCGGGGCTCCATTGATGATGGCTTTTTATAGTGGTTGTGCACGCGCGTACCTCGAGGTTAACATACTCAGAGTTGATTGAACTAACTCAGATCAGCTGTTCTGGAACCGGATACTCAGAGTTTCCCGACTCAGAGTAAGTCAACTCAGAGTTCAGGGATAGACTCAGAGTTTGTTGAACCTGCTTTCTGGAATACCCCTCTGGAGAAGTTCAGCCAGGATAAGCAACATAGGCCTGCTTAATCCTTTATCCTAGTTTCATGCAACAGACCCCAGTTCTTGTTTGAAATGCAGGGAAGCAACTTTAACCATGAATCATTGACTAATATGATTTTTAGTTTCATGATAATATCTTAATATAGTAAACCAGTCCTTTTTGAACAGCCACATAGTTATAGTGGAGTTTCATCATTGTTACAGCCTTAGTGTTTGTTTGGTGCATCTGTGTGGGTGTGTCTTTTTTTGTCTCTAGATTGACTCTCCACCCCCTGCAAACAGGAGTCTTGGGTGAGAGATCAGTGGAGGTAAATCAAAGGAGGGTGAAAAGCCTCACCTGGCCCTCTGTCTTGGTGAGCTGAGCGAAGCTGCTGCAGTTTGGTGAGCCAAAGTATGATTCTTTAATTGGAACAGCAGTGTACTTCCTTGTTCTACTGTTTGAATGGCAGGTGGCACCAAGTGCTTAAGCCTCATCCTAGGTACACTTCAACTATGAGTGACAGAATATGGAAAAAAATCCAGGAAATCACATTGGATGATTTTTAAACAATTTATTTGTATATTCTTGCGAAAAATAAATATTTGGACACCTACAAACAAGCAAGAATCCTGGCTCTCCCACACTTGTAAGTTCTTCTTTAAGAAGCTCTTCTATCCTCCACTCGTTGCCTGTATTAGTGGCACCTGTTTGAAGTGGTTATCTGTATAAAAGTCACCTGTCCACACCTTGAAACAGTCAGACTCCAACCTCCACGATGGCCAAGCCTAGAGAGCACGCTAAAGACACCAGAGACAAAATTGTAGACCTGCACAAGGCTGGGATGAGCTATAGAACAATAGGCAAGCAGCTTGGTGAGAAAAAAAGAAGACATACAAGGTCACTAACAATCTCCCTCGGTCTGGGGCTCCATGCAAGATCTCACCTCATGGTGTACAAATGATCTTGAGAACGGTGAAGAATCAGCCCACAACTACACGGGGGGATCTGGTCAATGACCTGATCCCCAGTAACATTTACAATACAAGTCCTCTTTAGAAAAATATTTTTCATTTTTTTAAATGAATATAACACTACTGTAAGCTTGTCACAGTACACTTAATGAACATTAGCTATTCTTATGTAATCTAATCATCTCATCATCAAAAATTCATAAAACTGGGAAACATTTACATGTTTTATTAATAAAAACTGTGTATGCTGCTTGCAGTTGCAAGGCGACAGTGTGGTAATGCAGGATATTTATTATAAACCATCGTTACCATCGCCAACGGAGGTCGCAGTAGAGCTTTGACCAGAAACGTTAGCACTCGTACGCAGGCGGTCAAACACATGACATTCTTGGTACTTAATGCCATGCTGGGTTGACAAAAGTTTCAACATGTTGTGAGTGTTTGCACCCTTACAGGATTGTATGACAGACTATAGACAAATCTAGCGGCTTTTTCTGGTGTTATTGGAGACTTTTGTGGTGTTTGCAGACTCTCGTGTGAAAGCATGTATCATTCTGCAGTTACTGTGCTCAACTGTGCTGCCGGGATCCCCTCCCCAAGCACTCACAGACAGTCGGGAATCGCGCATGCGCATGGCCACCTCCTTTTAAATGTAAATGTTTCTTCACTCAGTCTCACACAAAAATAAATCACAGCATTTGACACATATCAGACATAACATATGTGATATCTATACTGTGTCACGGTGCACATCAAGGCGATGACGCCATTTAGCGACATCTAGCGACTTTTAGGACAGCCAATAGTGACTGTCCTTACTGAGGAGTTGGCAATCGGAATCGGAATCGGTCAATTCCCCACCCTAGTTACGAGAACAACACACTACGTCGTCATGGATTGAAATCCTGCAGTGCCAGACAGGTTCCCCTGTTTAAATGTCAAGGCCTGTCTGCCAGAGGCCATCTGGATCATCCAGAGGAGGATTGGGAGAATGTCATATGGTCAGATGAGACCAAAATACAACTATTTGGTAACAACTCCGTGTTTGGAGGTAGAAGAATGCTGAGTTGCATCCCAAGAACACCATATCCACTGTGAAGCATGGGGGTGGAAACATGGTGCTTTGGGGCTGCTTTTCTGCAAAGGGGACAGGACAACTGATCCGTATTGCAGAGAGGATGAATGGGGCCATGTATTGTGATATTTTAAAGGGGACATATTATACCCTATTTCCCCCATTAAAATAGTTCCCTGGTGTCCTAATGAACATGTCAGTGACATGCTTTGGTCAAAATACCATAAGGATGAAGAATCATAGTAGTTCAGTGACCCTGCTAAACCCGCCCCTTTCAGAACGCTCGGTTTTCGTGCATGGTCCCTTTACATGCAAATGAGACACAGGCAAACACACACCCACATCTTCCAGGGGGTTTCTGATTTGTCCTCTTTAAAGCGCTTTACAGCTCTATTCGTCTCCCCCTCCCTCCACTAGTTCTCTGACAATATCAACATGGCAGCGTGCGCAGAAAACAGCGAGAGTGCCGTCAGTTTTAATGACAATAAAACCTTACATAAGCATGTAAAAAATGTTTGAAAAATCTCATGAATTAGACTTATTCTAATAAAGTGTAACATTTGTTTTTATGTGTAACGTGTGTGTAATACAGCATGTGTGTGCACTTCTGTGTTCAAGAATCTCATTCCATATGCGAGGAGGGCCCAGCCACCACCATCAGTGACGACTCCAAAGCAGAGCCATCAGCTGCTTCCTCACTGGTACCGGCTTCACCTCAAACAAGGCACAACACAACACAGCGACGTGCAACCACTGGTAAGAAATAATAAACATGTTTTACATCATCTCCAGCCATCGAGCGACCTGCCCCTCCGGCTGCTTGTTCAGTAACAAGGTCAGGGAGGCATGGTCCGTGTGGATGAGAAAGTGGTTGCTGTGCAGGTACGGTCAGAAGTGCCGTACTGCTAGGACCAATGCCAGCAGTTACATTACATTTACATTACATGTCATTTAGCAGACGCTTTTATCCAAAGCGACTTACAAAAGTGCATTTAAACATTTGGGTACAAATAAGAGCTAGAAGTAAGTAAGAGCAACTATGAAGTGCTAGTCATAAGTGCAATACAAGTTTTTTTTTTTGTCGTCTTAGTCGAGGTAGAGTCGGAAGAAATGTGTTTTTAGTCGGCGTCGGAAGATGTGGAGGCTTTCTGCTGTCCGGATGTGGATGGGGAGATCGTTCCACCATTTGGGAGCGAGGACAGTGAACAGTCTCGAGTTCTGCGAGTGCCTCTGCGATCCTCTCAGTGAGGGGGCAGCGAGCCGGTTTGTCGATGCAGAGCGGAGTGGGCGGGCTGGGGTGTAGGTTTTGATCATGTCCTGGATGTAGGCCGGACCGGATCCGTTTGTAGCATGGAACGCAAGCACTAGAGTCTTGAAGCGGATGCGAGCAGCTACAGGAAGCCAGTGAAGGGAGCGGAGGAGCGGTGTAGTGTGGGAGAATTTTGGTAAGTTGAAGACCAGTCGAGCTGCCGCATTCTGGATGAGTTGCAGAGGTCGTATGGCGCATGCAGGAAGACCAGCCAGGAGGGAGTTGCAGTAATCCAAGCGTGAGATGACAAGAGCCTGGACCAGAACCTGTGCCGCCTTCTGGGTTAGAAGAGGCCGTATCCTTCTGATGTTGTGCAACATGTATCTGCAAGATCTAGCTGTTGAAGCAATGTTGGCAGTGAGGGAGAGATGGTCGTCAAGTGTCACACCCAGGTTCCTTGCGGTGTGAGAAGGAGTTACCACAGAGTTGTCGAGGGTGATGGTTAGATCTGTGGTGGGAGAGCCCTTTCCTGGGAGAAAAAGAAATTCAGTCTTGTCGAGATTGAGTTTCAGGTGATGGTCAGACATCCACTGAGAGATGTCAGTCAGACAAGCGGTGATCCGTTCTGCTACCTGTGTGTCGGAGCTGGGAAAAGAGAGAATGAGTTGGGTGTCATCGGCGTAGCTGTGATAGGAAAAACCATGAGAGCGAATAACCGAACCAAGAGAGTTGGTGTATAGAGAGAAGAGGAGAGGGCCCAAGACAGAACCCTGAGGGACCCCAGTAGCTAGAGGACAGGGTTCCGACACGGATCCTCTCCAGGTTACTCTGTATGTTCGGTTTTGAAGATAGGACGAGAGTAGGGTAAGTGCAGAGCCTGAGACACCTAGTTCTTGAAGGGAGGAAGTAAGGATCTGGTGGTTAACTGTGTCAAACGCTGCAGAAAGGTCCAAGAGGATGAGCACAGAGGAGAGAGAGGCAGCCCTGGCAGTGTGGAGTTGCTCAGTGACAGCAAGAAGTGCAGTTTCGGTCGAGTGACCTGCTTTAAAACCAGACTGAAGAGGATCAAGAAGGTTGTTCCGGTGAAGGTAGGAGGAGAGTTGATTAAAGATAGCGCGCTCCAGAGTTTTGGAGAGAAAAGGAAGAAGAGAGACAGGTCTGTAGTTATTTACTTCAGACGGGTCAAGGGTGGGTTTTTTAAGGAGGGGGGTCACTCTGGCCTCTTTAAGAGAGTCCGGAAAGCAACCAGATGATAGAGATGTGTTAATGAGGTGGGTGAGGAAAGGAAGAAGATCAGAAGCAATTGACTGAAGAAGGTGAGAGGGGATAGGGTCAAGGGGGCAGGAGGTGGGGCGGGCAGAGGTTATTAGGGAAAGAACTTGATCCTGAGATAGAGGGGAGAAAGAGGATAGAGAAGGAGCTGAATGTGTGGTTGGTAGAGTGGTGAGATCAGGAGGTGGGGTTGAGAAAGAAGAGCGAATGTCATCTACCTTTTTTGTGAAGTAGTTGACAAAGTGAATTGGTAGAAGGGAGGAAGGAGGAGGGGGTGGGGGGATCAAGGAGGTTAGAGAAGATAGAGAAAAGTTTTTTGGGGTTAGAGAAAGAGGATTGAATTTTAGTCTGATAGAAAGATTGTTTGGCTGCAGAGATAGAGGCAGTGAAGGTGGAGAGAAGAGAGTGATAGGAAAGCAGGTCATCAGGGTGTTTTGATTTCCTCCATTTTCTTTCTGCTGCCCGTATCGTGGCTCTCTCAGCACGCACTGAGTCCGACAACCACGGGGCTGGGGAGGACTTACGAACCCGCCGGGAAGTAAGAGGACAGAGAGAGTCAAGAGAGGAGGACAGAGTAGAGAGGAAGGTGTCTGTGGCAGAGTTGGGATGCATGAGGGAGAAGGAGTCAGCTGAAGGAAGTGCTGATAGAACAGTTGAGGAGAGAGAGGAGGGAGAGAGAGAGCGAATGTTGCGACGGACAAGTGCAATATCTGATGAGATGAGATCATCAGATTGGGAGAGTGGGAGAGAGTAGGAAATGAAGAAATGATCAGAGACATGAAGTGGGGTTACCTTGACGTCGGAGGTGGAGCAGTTTCTGGTGCGGGCCACACAGTAGGTCTTTTCTGCCCGGCTCAGTGCATGACTGAAGTAGGCTACAGCCCGCTCTCCGCCTTCCTCCTGCTGTGACAGGACAGCTCCAACTCCCACGTTGCTGGCGTCTGTGTTCAGCGTGGGCATCTGGGACAGCCAAGACTGGAGCTTCAGTGAGTGCTGTCTTGAGCCAGTTGAAAGCTGTGGCACAGTAGTTGTCCCAGTTGAACGGTTGCCCCTTGTCTGTCAGACAGTGGAGTGGGCTGGGTATGGTGGCAAAGCTCTTGATGAAACGATGGTAGTAAGATGCCAGGGCCAGTCCTGTACAGCAGCTACTTTTGTTGGATTGGTGGCTACGCCCCTGCCACTGACCACATGGCCCAGGAATTCAACTGTAGCCCTGTCTGCCGGATGAAGGTGAATACCTCTCACAGGTTAGACAAGGCCCTGTCAAAGTCATTGGCATGCACCAGCAGATCGTCAAGGTACACAATGCAGTGGCTGCGGGGTACATCTGCCAGCACCCTCTCAAAAGTAGCTGGTGCATTGCAGAGCCCAAAGTGGCAGTCTTTGGTCTTGCATCAGGGGCCAGTTCCACCTGCCAGTAGCCACTATGCAAGTCAAGGGAGCTGAACCAAACAACGCAGTTGAGGGTGTTGTTACAGTACAGGGTTATTGTTGCTTGACGGGCTGGATGGTGAGACACAGGAGGGTGGTGTTTGCTGGGATATTGCTGCTTGGCAGTTGGAGCGCTGATCCCAGGCCCCTTTCGTCTCCCCCTGACCGGGCTGGATCGACATGGTCTCCGTACCAAGAGTGATGGTTGCCCTCACCACGTCTACACAGGCCCCCCAGTGGGTCAGTAGGTCCAAGCCTATAATGCAGGGGTCCTGGATATTGGCGAGCCAGAAGTCAAGTTCCTGGTCTCCGGCCTGTATTCGCAGTGGCTTTTTCCCTCTCATGCCAGCCTTTTCTCCTGTCACCGTCATTAGCTCTGTGTTGGTTGGTGACCATGTAGCTGTGAGTGTCCAGTGGTGCCCAGCAGGATGCCAGGTCGTACCAGGAAAATTGTAGACCGTGTATCTACCAAGGCCTGGCAAAGTTGGCCATCAAGTTGGCAGGTCAGATACAGTCCTTTGGCGTGCCTTAGGCTTCCAACCAGCGTGCATTAGCCGTGGAGGGGGCTAGAGGCTGGAATGATGGGGCCCTCGTAGGGCGGACGCAGCTGTCCCCTGTGGGCGTCGTGCCGGATAAAGACATATTCAGCCGTTTGAAGCCCAGCTGGGACGTGGTATGAGGTAGGAACGGGTGCAAAAAGCCTCGTATTGTCCAGGATCGTTTCCCAGAGTAGAGTCGCTGACCAAGGGATGGTGGTGTTGGGGACAAAATCCCCTGGAACCCGCAGCGGCTAGCCATAAACAAGCTCCGCAGATGAGGACTGTAGGTCTTCCTTTGCTGCAGTCCTGATGCACAGCATTACCCACTGGCACCGGGAACATCTCCAATGGGGCTTTAGTGTGACGGTGTACTTTGGCCCGCTGACATTCAAGACAAGTGTTAGCCCAGTCTCTAATGTCCTTTTTGAGGCCATGCCACATGAACTTCGCTGCCACCAGTCTCTGTGATGCTTTCGAACCAGGGTGGGAAAGACCATGGATGGCATCAAAAACTTGTCGTCGCCATCCCATTGGAACGATTGGCCGAGGACTGCCCGTGGAAATGTCGCACAGGAGTGTGGTGCTGGCATCACCAAAAACCATGTCCTCTATTTTCAAACCCTCAGGAGCTGCACATCCTGGTCCGTGGCCTGGTCTGCTGCCATGCGGCTGTAATCCAAGCCAATGCAGAGCTTTGACAGTGAGTGGGCGTGGAAAATGTGTGACCACTTCCACCTTCGATGGGTGCGGGACCGCACTGTTTTTGGTGACTCTGTGCCCCAGGAAATCAAGGGTGGAGAGCCCAAATTGGCACTTGGCGGGGTTGACAATAAGTCCATGTTGGCTGAACCGCTCGAAAAGCGCTTGGAGGTGCACAAGGTGCTGGGATTTGGACGCACTCGCTACCAGGATGTCGTCCAGGAACACAAAAAGAAAAGGCATGTCACGTACCACAGAGTCCATGAGACATTGAAAAAGACTGGGCTGAGTTAAGGCCGAAAGGCATCCTCAAAAACTCAAAAAGACCAAATGGTGTGTGTAAATGTCTTTGAGACAGATTTCATTGTTATAAACTGGAGTTCTTTAAGTGTTAACATTAATACATAGGAGACAAAAAGGGCTGTACATTTATGCATAAGTGAATTAAATTATGTCTGTATAATAATTTTAATGTCACTTAAATACCTTGAAGTAAGGTCATTTTATTTTGAAGTGCATGCTCACATGACTGGGGTCAGTTTGAGGTTAAACTGAGGGATTGTGGGTCAGAAGCCGGAACACTGTCATGGAGATAAGAGGTTAAGATTTCGTAAGTTTTCTGCACTGTGTTCAGGGGGCGCACACGGTAATTAGACTTATATTAATTGTCATATGTATTTCATTTTTGGTTTGTTAAAATAAGCCTCAATGGACTCATATGGACTTTTATGTTTGTATTTATAGTTTTCACAGTGTCTTATGATTTATTGATGTCGACGGCGAAGGAGAAGAAAATAAACAGAAAATCAAGACAGCTGTACGAATCGTGGCCTTTTTGTTGAACCTGTGTAGCTACAGTGTGCTTACTGCTGTTCTGGGAATGTCTAGTGAGTGTACAGGCACCTGATGATATCCCCTCTAGAAAAAAATCACCATACTAGCCAGGTGTGCTGAAAAATCCTGAATGTTGGGGACTGGGTATCGGTCAGGTGTCGTTGCTTTGTTCAGCCGCCTGTAGTCTCCACATGGGCACCAGCCACCACTAGGCTTGGAGTCACGACTCACAAACTCCAGATGTTGATCCACTTAGTGGATCATAAGTCAGTGTCATAAGCCGCCCCATGATTTTCACAAAGGTTATGCAGAGCACAGCAAATCACCACCATGGATTTCACAAGTTGGAGATGACAGTGATTACTTTTCAGGTGAGGCCACCTTCAGCCTGCCGAAAGCATTTTCAAACACCACCCGTGCTCTACTGATTTTTTTTTTTGGTTTAATATGTGCTGTTCTGCTGTGAGCCTTCCAGTGTCATGAAATGTTTTCAAGAGCCAGTTCTGCAAGGGATATGCTGAGTCACCTAGGATGCCTGTTTCAAAGTAATCACTATCTCTTAATGTAAAGTAGGCAATAGTATGTATCATTAAATCATTATTATTAATGTACAATTCTAAGTTAAATTAAAAATAACATTTCATATTCATATCATTCACATTTCATTTCTTTTTTAATGACCACATTACAGCATTAGAAATAATGTGTTATTTCCTTCTGTTATGAAATTGTTACCATACACACTCAAAAAATCATTATAGCCCCTCTAAGGGGTGACACATTTTAATAGCATTTAACGTATATAAATAAATCAGTTAAAAAGCTATTTAAGTATATTTCATTGATGTAACACAAAATGTCTAAACATTTATTCAAACATTATGTATGACACAAAGTAACCTAAAATAATTGAGTTCACTTGAGAGACCGCCTTCTGATTTTAAATCTGGCAGGCTTTTGAGCTGTTCACTCTGAGGAGTTTCTCGCATCGGACATTTTCTCCTCTCCCTGCTTGATTGAGGACATTGCGTGCTAAATCATTATTGGGTAAGTGTTTTGTTTTATTGTTTTATCACGTATACATAACTGTGTAACAGTCATGATAACATGCGTTACAACCTGACTGGCTCAGTGTTTTAGAGCTCCTGCCATTGTGGTGTTATGTTGTTTGAATGAGATAAATTAACGTGAGTTCCTGTGATGGGTCGGTCGTGAACAGAGCTGGATTAGTGCCGCGATCGAGAGAACTGGCTTTTTTTTTTAAATTGTCTTTTAAAGCCGCATTGGTCAACATGTGTGTAGGTATTTGGACTTGAATTAAAACCTAATTATGGGTTGGTTTTAGATTTTAGAGCCGGAAATAAAAAAAAATTATAATGCTGATATAATGAACATAGCCCTGTAACACTGGGTCAAACAATGATAATAATAATTTACATTACATGTCATTTAGCAGACACTTTTATCCAAAGCGACTTACAATACGTGCATAGAGCTAGAAGTAAGTAAGAGTGCTAGTCATAAGTGCGATGTATAAGCAAGTGTTTTTTTGTTTGTTTGTTTGTTTTGTCGTCATCTTAGTCAAGGTAGAGTCGAAAGAAATGTGTTTTTAGTCAGTGGCGGAAGATGTGGAGGCTCGATGGGGAGCTCGTTTCACCATTTGGGAGCTAGGACAGTGAGCAGTCTCGAGTTCTGTAAATGCCTCTGCGATCCTCTCAGTGAGGGGGCAGCAAGCCGGTTTGCCGGATCAGTAGTCCAAGCGTGAGATGACAAGAGCCTGGAACAGAACCTGCGCCGCCTTCTGGGTTAGAAGAGGCCGTATCCTTCTGATGTTGTGCAACATGTATCTGCAAGATCGAGCGGTTGCAGCAATGTTGGCAGTGAGGGAGAGATGGTCATCAAGTGTCACACCCAGGTTCCTTGCGGTATGGAAGGAGCTACCACAGAGTTGTCGAGGGTTATGGTCAGATCTGTGGTGGGAGAGCCCTTTCCTGGAAGAAAAGGAAACTTGGTCTTGTCGAGATTGAGTTTCAGGTGATGGTCAGACATCCACTGAGAGATGACGGTCAGAAATGCGGGGATCCGTTCTGCTACACGTGTTTCGGAGCTGGGAAAATATAGAATGAGTTGGGTGTCATCGACGTAGCTGTGAGAGGAAAAACCATGAGAGTGAATAACAGAACCAAGAGAGCTGGTGTACAGAGAGAAGAGAAGATACAGACAGAACCTTGAGGGACCCCAGTAGCTAGAGGACAGGGTTCCGACACGGATCCTCTCCAGGTTACTCTGTATGTTCGGTTTTGAAGATAGGATGAGAGTAGGGGAAGTGCAGAGCCTGAAACACCTAGTTCTTGAAGGGAGGAAGTAAGGATCTGGTGGTTGACTGTGTCAAACGATGCAGAAAGGTCCAAGAGGATGAGCACAGAGGAGAGAGAGGCAGCCCTGGCAGTGTGGAGTTGCTCAGTGACAGCAAGAAGTGCAGTTTCAGTCAAGTGACCTGCCTTAAAACACAGACTGATGAGGATCGAGAAGGTTGTTTCGGTGAAAGCAGGAGAAAACTTTGTATTTACTCTTCAATAATCTGTGCTTCCCCATAACCTTATTGTATTATGTAAGGAAATTATTGTATTTTTGTATAAGTGTATAAGTCTTGCTGTTTGCATGGATACTTGAATGAACTTAATCTCAAACAATTGCATTGAGTTCATCCAATGAGTCATTTTTATGAGTGATGTAGCACAAAGTGCTTTACATGATCAAATCAAAGCCCACCTCTATAACTAATCACAATCATCAATGACGGAATTATGGAAGGATTAGGACCATGCTTGAAAATTGAAGTTTTATTGTAAAATAAAATGGATACTGTAATATTGTTGATAGAACATTTTAAAATACACGTGAAGGTCAACATACTTCATACTAGAGATTTAATTCTCAATATATAAACACTGTTAATAACAGACTGTGAGTTCTCAGAGACAAAGTGGTTGGCTCTTAAAAGAGCCGTTGTTGTTTTGTTTGATGACAAAGTGAAGTGAGTTTAACCGCCAAAGCCGTACAGAGTTCTTCCCTGTCTCTTCAGAGCATAAACCACGTCCATGGCGATCACAGTCTTCCTCTTTGCGTGCTCGGTGTAGGTGACAGCATCACAGATCACATTCTCCAGGAAAACCTTCAACACACTGCGAGTCTCCTCGTAGATCAGACCAGAGATACGCTTCACTCCGCCATGGCGAGCCAGACGGTGGATGGTGGGCTTGCTGATTCCCTGGATGTTATCACAGAGAACTTTGCAGTGACGCTTGGCGCCTCCTTTACCGAGACCCTTTCCTCCTTTTCCGTGAATTGTAGAATTCACAAATATGGTGACTATAATGCTAAAGAGTGACATCAGGAGGGGGCTGGAAAGGTAGGAGGAGGCAAAGGTTTTAGCAAAGGAAGACCAAGGCACAAATAAGGAGAAGAAAATAAAGAACACAAGAAACATAACACCCTGTGTGTGTGCATGTTATTTACATTAATATGTGTGTGTGTGTGCATGTGATGTTTAGGAGAAGTGCTCTACAAGTGCATTTATCGGGTTATGGGGGCTTTGTCCAGTTCTGTGAGTGGGGGTCCCTGGCCAGCTGCAGCATGAATGACATGGGGGTATCAACAGTGGTGTGTGCTTCCTGAATAGTTTTCTGGAGAGAGGGGTTGTTTATTGCTGTTGTCATGTATTTCAGTGCTATGACTTGGTGTCTCTGTCTGACGGTCTGGATGCCGGTTATGGTGCGGATGTAATGGTTGCTGATGTAGGACGGAAGCTTGTGAACCAGTTTCAGTGCTTTGTTTTGAATGACCTGAAGACGTTGTAACTGGTTGTCGGAGATATTGATCCAGGCAGGGACGGAGTATTCAAAGAATGGTCTGATGTATGCCAAGGTAGACTTTAATGACTGTTGGTGGTGATGCACCATGTTTTCCACAGAAGGCTTTGAGGTGGTTGAGTCTATTGTTTGCTCTTTGTTCCAGGTTATTGATGTGTTTGGTCCAGGTCATGTTGTTTTGAAATGTTACACCAAGGAATGTTGCTTCTTTGCTTATAGTGATTTTGTGATTGTTGAGTGACAGATCGATATTGTTGGGCTGCAGGTGTGAGTTCTTGGTGAAGATGATGCATTGTGTCTTGACAGTTTCAGTTATGCATGTTTGGAGTTTCTTGGCTGCTAGATTTGGGTGTTTAGAGCTGGACCAGTAACAGAGGTCATCTGCAAACTGTGAGACTTTGGCTGTGGTGGCTGGGGGATAGTAGATATCAGAGATGTATAAGAGGAATAAAAGTGGGCTCAGAACTGCACCCTGTGGGACTCCAGCTTGAGGGAGGAAAGGTTTTGAAATGGTGGAGGCAACTTTCACTTTGATTTGGCGGTTATCCAGAAAGCTTGAAATTGGATTGGGTGGGTTTTGGCAGTTTGAGGTTGGTGTCCAGTAGTCGGTATATAGACAAAGACTATTGCCAGGGTTATTTCTTTTTTGTTGAAGTCTATATTAATGTCTTCTGATAATCGGAGCATGTTGTCTGTGGTGGCTCTCCCCTTCCTGAAACTGACT
>NW_025320675.1:0-57313 GCF_019176455.1 Solea senegalensis
GAAAACTGGAATCGATTCAAGAAATTGATTGGCGTCAGGAAGTGTGTGTGTGTATGTACCGTCTCTCTGTACTGTCGCTCCATCATATGGAAACATTCCTTTGGCACGAAGCTCCACAACCCAGCGAACGGCCGACTTACTGAGTCCAACGATCTCCACCGCCGCTCCGTCTCTGCTCTCACACACACACACAAAGTTACAACATTAAAGGGACAGTTGAGGAGGAGGGAGGGGGGTGGGGAGGAGGGGGTTCTATGGTCACCTGGGTGTAGCCGGCATGCCCGTATTCTTGGCCTTGTCGCTCTCTCCCATCTTGTCCATCCACGTGCCGCAGTTAAAGCGGTTCCCTCCACTGACAAAGCCCGTGTCCGGATCCACCTTCACAAACACGGTGAAGCCTGAAAACAGACAAGTTTAAAAAGTTTCTCAGGTGACCAGAGGTCTGTCAAAGTCTGATATTTATACTGGGAACCATGTGACTGAGGTTTGGTTTATGTAAGAATAAACTTTAAGTCATATATCCTGTGCATGTGTTGTACAAACGTGTTGTTATACCTTAGTGAGGACATGGGTTAACCTTAACCATCACAATTAAGTACCTCGATCTAATAATAACCTAAACCCAATTTTAAAACCAGGTCTTAACCCTGAAAAAAGCCATTTAAAAACAAAAGAAATTCCCCACAAAGGCTTTTATGTCTCACCCTCGTCTTTCATGTTCCTGTCGATCTTGGGTCCAGCATTTCTCTCTCTGTACAGAATGCCCTGCAGGTGTCGCTGTAGAGCCTCCTGAATAACATCGTGCAGAGGCTGCTCCTACACATACACACACACACACACACACAATGTAGATGTATGTGTATGTGTATGAAGAAACAATACACTTAATAGACCTTAAAACATCAAGAAAACAAAGAATAAAATAATAAAAGATTGTAGAAAGTATAAAACCTACAAAAATAAACAAGTCTTTCAATACTGGGTGGAAAACCAAAGAATAAAAAATGGATTTTAGACTAAAAAATATCTTTTCAAAAATATTACATTTAGAAATGTAAGTAATTTGTATCATGTACGCTGTGTAATAGAAAAAGTGGTTATATATCATTTCTCCGTTTTTGTAACATTACAACCTTTAATTATACATGATTTCAGTCGAATATATAACATTTCTATGTGACACAAAATGTGTCTTTATTTGAAAAAGTTGATGGATATGACTTGGATCTAAAAAAAAAAAAAAAACCCAAAAAACTATATTTAAAATGAACACACAGACACACACATCTTTGTGAATCACCATATTTTCAGGACATCATACATACCACCTCTCCAGGTTTGCAGGGTTCACAGTCATCAGTCGGGTACATGCGCGTAACTGGGCAGCGCAGGATTTCATGACCCTGAGGAACGTGGGTAACGTAGTCCTGACGTAAGAACAACAGAAGAACACAACTTAGAAAAGTTGTTTTGTTTCACCCCAGAAGATTAAAATCTCTTTTACATGTGAAGAATAGAGCTTGCGTGTGTGTGTGTGTGTGTTCTTGTATTTGTTGTTGTATTCAACCAGTGGTCAGCAAACTGGTTCAAATAGATTGTGTTGCTAGAATTGACAGTTGACTTAAACTAACAATAACAATAAATATAAAAATAAAAACAATGCTATTGTCATGGCGAGCGCAGTGTTTTTATTTCAAATCTCAAAGAAGAAGCAGTAATTCTTAACATTTAAATGATACAAGTATGTACTGTATCTCACAGCAAACGTGGGTTTTAGTCTGTGACTGAAGACGTTTTAAGGCGACTTTTGCCTGATGAAGATTCAATGTTTTGGCCCAAAATATTCAAATACTTACAAAAAAAGCAAACATTTACTTGCCGATCCCCGTTTTATTTTTGCAAATGTGAGGACATTTGATATTAAAGGGCCTTTTAAAGGAGTAAAGACCTGGTTTAAGAGTAAGGGCAAAATAATCAAGTCTCTATATAATGTAAATGATTCCATTTTAAGGTGAAGACCGTTGTATGGTTAGGATGAGGTCAGTATCAGTTATGGCTAAGTGTCCGGGTGTGTTCCCGTCTACCTGGATGCACTGCAGCCACCACCACACAGCGTCACGACAGTTGTATCTGGCACAGCGACCCTCGCCCAGCAGGTTGGGGATCAGACCGTGACGCAGCGTCCCCGCGAAGGCCAGGATGATGTTGCTATGGAGATCAGTGAGACACAAAAATAACCTCCCAGAATCATACAACACACTCACGTTGATTGAAGTTTATTATAAAGTAGTTCAGTGTCGTTAAATGTGGTTGCACCTGAATAATAGAACCTATGTAGTCTTGAGTTAGCGTCAAAAGTCAAAACATGTTTCATTTGTCCCTCGTCGGCTACTATACAATCAGTAAAGGCTCATTGTGGAGTCATGGAAAACAACAATTCCTACAATCAACGATATTGTTTTTCAATTTATGCCAAAAATTATGCAAAAAAACAATTTCAACTAAATTTACACACTGGAGCCTGAAGGTAAAGCATTCAAAGGAAATAATCAACGTAATTTCAACATTTCACCACCAGTAAACCAGTTGAATTGGAATTGAAAGGATTCCCCTGAGACTTCCTCAGGACAGTGAGTTTACTTCTTCAAATTATTTTCATAACCGATTAATCTGTCCATTATTTTGTCCATTAACCGAGCAATCGCTTGGTCCATACAATGTCAGAAAATGTTAAAAAATGCTGATCAGTGTTTGTCAAACCTGGAAATAACAAGGTTCTCAAACCAAAATGATTCACTTTTAGTGATTTCTTCGTTTTATGGAGCAAAGAAATTAAGAAAATATTCACATTTGAGAAGCTGAAACAACCAGAAAAAATTGTTTTAATATTGAAAAGCTTCAAACCGATTAATCGATTATCAAAATAACACAATCGAGTAATTGTTTCAGCTTGAGTTCGCCGTACTAAACAATGTAAAAAAACAGCGTAGCGACAAAATGATACAGTACTGTGTGTACGACTGATTTAGTGAACAAAAGTGTTATTAACAGTAAAAGTAGTAGTAGTGTTTGTATGGTAGCGACCATCTAAAAATCCTGAACTCAGAGTATGTGAAGTCAACAATTCATACAATCAGTAAAGGTAGTGGTTTTACACCAGTAAAATTAGTTTATACTAAATTTTATGGCATAATAAAAGTAATCCCTGAGGTCAATTTGACGTTTTTACCACCAGTAAACGTATGTGTTAAGTTTGAAAGGATTCCCCCGAGACTATCTTGGGATAGTGAGTGAATTATAAACTCCAGGAAAGTTTTTTCAGTCAACGAGAGGAAAGAAACACAGCCACACACACACACACACGCACACGCACCGAGCCTCAATGTGTCTCCCAGTGAGTAGCATGAGTCCTCTGAGAGCGATGAAAGTGTCTCTGCCCCAGCAGCGGAAAATCCCAGAGGAGAAATGAGGAAGACCTGAAGAAAAAGTCCATTTAAACAGCATCTACAAGGCAGCAGCAGAGCAGTATTTACTCACTGGACTTTGGTGTAGGAGAGTGAGCGCTTTACCTGCAGCCAGTGAGACGCAGCACTGCTCCTTCTCGCCCGTGGTCGGACTGACGCGATAGGGAACGTCCGCCATCTTCACAGAGAGTGGCGGGAGAGCGGGGAGACGTCCGACGCCGCACATCTGCACAGAACCTAGAGCCAGGTGTCGCACAAAGGTGGAGCCATTCTGGACAAAACTGTGTGTGACAAAAAAGATTCAGCAGCAGATAAAAGACATGATTTAAATGTCACCTCTGCCATGTGCTGTCCTACCTGGACATGAGTTTGAAGGTGGCGTCCAGAGCGGTGGTGTAGATCGACACCACGATGGCGTCAAAGTACGCGGGAATGAGGTAGCGTGGGATGTGTTTCAAGTAAGAAAACATGGCCGTCAGCCACTGACCCACCTGCAGAGCCAGAAGAACCACGACAGTATTACTGTTCATGTCATTTATTTATGTTGAATCAATTTCAGTGTCAATCTGTAAAAAAGACAGATTTCAGCCAGCTTAAGTCTACAAAGTCTTGGAAACATGTTCACTCCTTAATCTCAAAGTTAGACCTCTTCTATTTGACTGGAAACTGTTTGTGTCACTTTGAAAAGCAAATCACTTTTCCCTCACCAAATCCCATAGAGAAAATCATCAATTTTACACCACGACACACAGCACTCGGTGATCAACTTCTGCCGCCGTTAGTGACTTCAAATGTGTTATTTTTTTACCTCAGTCCTTTGTTTGGATTTACCTCAGTGTCACACACATACTTACTGTAATAAGGCAGCAGTGCACCGGGGGCTCCTGTGAGCTCCCTTTGAGCTGAAAACGATCTCACTGATTAACAGTGAGATAAAGCAAATAAATCATTCTTAAATCATCATAGATGTTATTAGTCGAGTCTTTTGTGAAGTAGCAGAAATCTGTCTTTCTTTGCGTCCCTGCTCTGGTACGTGTTTTGTGTCTCAAGCTGGTTACCCGTGGATGGAACATTAAAAACAAGCCTGTGTGTGTTTGTGTAAAATCCACACCTGCGCCATTGGTTCCTCTCTGTTAACCAGTCTGTTAGAGACAAAGTCTATGAGCCAGTCTCCTTGTCTGAGGTTAGCGCACAGAGGGTGACCCAGGTCGTTGTTAGGACGGACATCAGCAAACACTGACATCAGACCTGCACAGAGGAAACCACCACAACTGCATTTACTGTACACACAGTAAGAGAAGCAGGCTCCTTTGTGTGTGTGTGTGCGCGCGTGTGTGTGCGTGTGCATGTGCATGTGTGTGTGTGTGCGAGTGCGAACAATGAACAGCGAACGTACCTTGAAGTCCACCATATTTGAGCTTCTCCCACCCTGGGATGGAGTAACAGCCTCCGCCGTCTTCCTGTTCTTCAGAGTCGCAGCGAAACAGCAGGAAATTCAGGTCTGCTAACGTCAGCTTGGACATCAGCCTGTGAGTGTGTGTGTGTGTGAGTAACACACAGACTCTTACATGTGGTTTTTATGTGTAAAATAAAGAAGAGGAAAATACTCACTGTGCCAGAGGCTTCAGGAGAATCTCTGGTGGATTTTCATCCACGACGCTGCCTCTCCTGTACTTGGGGCTAAACTGGGACAGATAGTGTCTCAGGACACCGACCACCTTCTGAGCATTGGGATCCAAACTGATCCTGGAAAGAAAGATCAGACACAGAGAGAAAGAAGAGGAAATTTACCTTTGAATAAGTTATCAATGGAATCTATTGCTTCATGAAGGTGTAGGGGTGGGCAATAATTCGCATTTGTAGTTGAGGAGGATTTGTGTTTTGTATTCAACTTCCTCTGCTTCTCTCGGGCTTCTGTAGTTACGATAAGTTCCCTGGAAGTTGGAACATTGTTTGAAGCCAGTAGAAGGTTTGCAGAAAAGTCACATTCTTCCTGTTTGTGTGTTTGTTTGTTTAAACAATGGCAGGTTTGCTTTATCTTCTTTATTATGCGCTTGTTTCAAGGCTTGTTTTTTTTTTAGTTACACTTTGCACCCTGAGGGGAACTACTAGTTTGCTAATTCAAAAAGAGGAATGTACATTAAAAAAAGGCACCGGTATGGATTCAAAGAGAATAGTACCTTGTGTGTTTGTGCGTGCGTGTGTGTTACCTGAAAGCAATGACGCTCCCTGGTGTCAGCTTCTGAAAGCTGATTTCCTCCACAAACTCTGATCGTCCTTTAGACGTCACCTCGGCTTGCTTCACCACCGCGCTCTCCTGCAACTACAAACACCACATTTTTCTTTATTCGTACGTTCATTCATTCATTCATTTGAAGGTTGTGAAGGAAAGTGTGATAGATATTTACCGGTATATGTTCTTTTATTTCCACAGTGTACTCTGGTAAACCGTTGATGTAGTCTTTGTCCTTCTCATAACTCCCAGCCGCTCTCTCCACCGTCCTCGCTTCCAGTATCACTTCCTCGATTTTACCTACAGAAAGAAGGACGCAGACACAGTGTCAGTGTCGGGGTGAACATAACTTCAGTAACTTCTCTGGAGTCTCCAGATTGTGAAAATTCAGATTATCTGACAGAGATTAGATTTAGAGTTCGACAATGTGGATTTTATGGGTAGCCCTTGGCCAACTGGAAAGGGAACTTTTTCAAATCCCGACCCTGACAAAAAAGGGTAAAAAAGGTACCCCCGAGCAAGGTACACAACCCCCAATGCTCCCCGGCCGCTACTCAGTGTGGCAGCCCACTGCTCCTAATTCTAGGATGGGTCAAATGCAGAGGAATACTTTCCCTAAGGGGATTAATAAAATTCAATTATTATGAACGACGCTACGGGAGATGATGCTGATCTGTTTTTGGTCAAAATTTGTTTCCTTTTTTCGTTTACATTTAAAATTAGTAAGGTCTGTCCCTCAAATCTGCATTTCTTATATATTTCACATAAAAATAATGTATAAACTTAGTAATGAATACATGAAACTGGTCATCAAACAAAACTAATAGTATTATAGTTTTTGCCTTAAACCTTAAATTGCTTGAACAAAACAAAGCAACAACAAAATAGACTTTTATTTTTTATATTTTGCTTCATGCGCTGATGCACTTTATCTGTTTTTTATTACAAGAACGCACACAGAATGTAAACAAACACAGGGATGTATAGTATTCCAGCTCAAAACCACAAAACTCACTGGAATAATTCATAATTTCTTGCTGTTTTTACCTGGTATGAACATGGGCGGGATGTTGGTGTTATACGTGTGGGTTTTAGGATCCCAGAACGCCGTTCTGCACACGGTCACCACAGACTGGTGCGTGCTGGGACAGTGACGGGTCACTGCGACGATGTCCGCATCCACCTGGTCCACGTACACCTGAGGAGGAGGGGGGGAGATGTTTTAAGTTTAGTTTTACACATTTATAGAGTTCAGCAGCTTCACGGCTCGGCTGCTGATTCCTGTTTCACAGCATAACACTGGTATTACACGTGCTTCTGTGTGTGTGTGTGTGTGTGTTGTACCTGTATGAATCCCTCTGCTGCCAGTTCCTGGTGCAGCCTGTTGAGAGCCTGCTTCCCGGCGATGATGCCGCTCTGAAACCCGACCTCACCGGTGGAGGAGGGGACCGCAGAGGGGTTCCACTTGGGGTAGAAACGCTCCTCCTTCACCACAGAGATCTACATGCACACATAAATCAATCAATCAATCAATCAATCAATCATTGTAAATGTAAAACATTTTTATCCTCATTGTTAAAGGCCCCAATTACTACAGCATGTAGTTGTATTGTCACTATCAAATAAACCATATACATAATTAAATAAAATTTTAGGAGAGTGTTTATGTTTGTACATTTTCACTACGTTTACAGTTTTGTATATTTTTTGAGATTCGTATATGAATGTGTAAATGTAAAAGGCGTCTACTTCTACATATTTTAATTTATTTAGTTTAGTTCATACTTCTTTGCCTCTCTCTATTTTTGTTATTATTTATTGGCCTTTAACTTCACAGCCTTGACTGGTCTTTCCGTTTGTGCACAAATGAACATCTTCAATTTAAACACAAATGAAGTGTTATATTATTAAGTCTGTGTCTGTGTGTGTGTTACCTGATGTGGCACTAACTCATCATATCCTCTGGTGGAGCCAGTCGCACAGCAGGCCATGGAGACGATGGCAGAGCTGGGCAGAGAGTCCAGAGCTGAGCGCAGCTGTAAAACACACACACACACACACATTGAAACACATGTGACACTTGGAATACCTTATATATACATATATGTATGTATTAAACCTGCAAACAAAAATAAAGATACTCTAAATATAATGCAGAATGATTTAAAGTCCCAAATGTTCAATAACTAACAGTGAAACTGAAACTGACTTTTCCTGTAAAAGTCAATGTTCCAAGAAAGAAAACGTACAAGGGGCAGTTCCAGCAGATTTTAGCCACTTAACAAAAAGCTCACATAATAAAATAAATGCCTGTTAAAGTCTGCAATAAAATAAGAATAAATTTTGCTGCTTTATCTCACTGTTAAACAGACTTTTCCAACAAGAAACTGATATATACACCACTCCCTCTACCACACCAGAGTCCATTGAGAAAATCAGCGTTTCTAGCTCATGGAGACACAGGAGCTGCTGCAGCTACTGCAGCCTCGTGTGGTCACTTTGTGTCACTGAGGAAAATCCCAGTGAAGGATTTCAAACACCAAAGTCACAGAATAAGTATTAGCAGCTGCTCTGTGCTGCGACGCAAAATTGCTGGTTTTGTCTATCATTTTCCAGTCATAAATGTTTGTCTGACAGTGACACAAAGCAGTGAACATTATCCAACCTCTGGGAGACACAGACCTGTATGGGACACTCGTTGTCATGGGTTACGTCGAGGAACATGGCATGGGCGATAGATGGCATGAGTGGGCGGAGACTGGGCTGAACAAAGGCTCCGACCGGCTCGCCTCCGTAGCGGTAGACGAGTCGTCCCTCCTCGTGGCTGTCTCCAGCCGACATGGCCTCTGTGGAGTGGTGGGTGAAGGTGGTGTCAGGAGAAAGTGGGTGAAACAACACAACACGACACGACACGACACAATCCACACGGATGCAGCACGTTTCACACATTCATGGCACAGAGTGTAGGCAATGTAAAAACGTCTACGGCAGCCATGTTTTCAGTGAGTGTGATGTTTAAAAATGTGTCATTACTGTGCTTTCTTCTTCATCTGTGACATTTTTATACTTGTTTATTGTTTTCCGATGTAATTTGTCTTTGGCGGGGTTGTAAAATCGCAGGGAGAAGATCATTTTGAGCTTAATGTGACTTTGTAGACAAATAAAGGTCAATAGCGTGTTCCCATCAGCCTGTTTTTATGAGCACTTAATAACAGGCTGATGGAAACACAGGAAACTGGAAACAAAACTGGAAAAAGTCTTAAAATATCGCATTTACATTTGTACACTTAAAGAAGGCAGAAAATAAAGGAACTTTTGGTTTGGTTTGATGAATAAATCACGTGACTTAAACTACAGAATTTCTACAACAATTAATTGAAGCAGCCATGAAAGACAAACATACTCATCTCTGTGAACTAACTGCCATTATTTGCTTTACAGAACTTTCTTTTGCCAAATCTTAAAATTTGAAATACTGTACATTGTACAATAGAACTCAATGCAAACAATATATACTGTATACTATACTATACTGATTATATTTCACTAAATGACAATCACAGGAGTTAAATTATGGGAAGTTTGGTTCCAGGACTTTTTTCTTTTTACTGTCCGTACCTTTTTCATTGAAACAATCGACAAAATGACCCCACAACTCTCATTTTGGCATTTTAAAAGTGTTTTTAAATGACTGCAGGCAAAAACATCTGGTTGTAGATGTTTTTATCGGAGACAACTTTATATTAACTTGCCAATTGTGTGAATTTCATAGTGTATTCTGGATATTTTAAGTAAATGTTTTATTTTGTACTATTTTGTTTTAACAGTCGTAACCTGGTTAAATAAAGGTGAAATAAAAATAAAAATATATGATGGGAGAGGACGTGTAGATGATTTCACCTCATTTATTACGTTTGTTTGAATGCTCTTATATAAATCTACAATCTGACATAGAAAGCTAAACAATTATTGTTTCAAATTAGTTTATTAAAGTTTATTAAAGGGTCAATAAGTTATTTCCATCATCTGTTAGGCAACAAAACAAATAAAGCTGTTATTTTTCTTCTGTGTTTGTTTATTTAGATTAGTTTAGTTTATTGTTATGATTCAAATAAAGTCATTCATTTTCTTGTCTTTACGTTTATTTTCTCATTAATTCATCCGATAAAAAAACATTAATTTTAGGAATGCACGATTCAGCATCAGCTGATATTGCCTTCAACATAAATGTATAGTCATACGTCATAAAAACATGACAAATGACAAAAAACAGTAGGCTGTATCTACCGCTTCCTCTTTAAATGCTATAATTATTTATTTTGCAGAATGAAGAATATTTATATCTACAAATATTATCTTAATTTCACTCCAGAAGAGACTAAATTACCTCAGTTATCAGCGGACGCGCTCCCGACTGGCATATATCAGATATCAAAATGAGTAAAATATCATGCATCCCTGTGTGAGTACATTAGGTTTGTGTGTGTGTGTGTGTGTGCGTGTGCGTGCGTACACACAGAGCACAACTGTACCTCGGATGAGCGACGTGATGCCGAGCCTGGTAACGAAGATATTATCCAGCTCCTCGCTGCCGGTGAACAGCTCAGCCACCACGTACAGTTTAGGACACACGTTTCTGGCCACGCCCAGCATGTACTGGTCAGTCAAAGCAGGGTCAACAGACAGGGAATCAAGGGAGGGAGGGAGGGGGTATAGGGTCATGCAAAGAGGAAGAGAGAAGGAGGATGGAGGTGGGGGATATGGCCAGTTAGTGGCGACAGGCATCAAAAGTCGACACACCATGCGGTCACAGAGTCAGAGGACGGATTAATGCAGCGACAAAGAGAGGAAGAAGAAAAGTATAAATGCGTCAATTTCATTCGTGCAATGAGTCTTTGTACCTCGTATCAGGCTGCTAATCCCCAGCCGGTTTACAAACACATTGTCAATGAGCTCGCTGCCTGTAAACAGCTCAGCTATCACATATAGATTGGACCTGACCGCTTTGGCAGCGTCTAGCATGGCCTGGAACACAACGATACACAAGGCAGCACAGGACAGAGAGAAGAAGAAGAAGAGGCTGCAGTCACTGAAGCATTGGATTTGTCGTTTTAGCAATGATGTAACAACCGAACAGTATCTTTATTTCTAAACTGAACTGTAAATCAGTTAAAAAGACTTAGGGACAGCACCGCTGATCGCCAGCAGCCAGCGGCAAGCTGCATAAACTGCCGCTGTATGTGATTGTATCAGACCGAGTTTGTGCTCCGATCATGGAGGACGTACTGAACAAATATTTTTAATTAGGACGTGTCAGAATGGTCAGTTATGAGCTCTATTTGACCTTTTCTTAAAAATGTGTGTGTTTGTAAGTCGCTGACTAAATACAGTGACCGCTGGCCGCAGTCTGATGCGAAGTGGTGGGAACACACAAACACACGTTTGCTGACTTTATCCGGCACATTAGCTTCATATATAAAATCCTCTGAGGCTGGAAGTTTGTGTAAAACACTGTGCTCCACTGTGCAGCCACCAACAGCACACTTGTCCCTCTGTGTTGACATAATACCGCTCTTCTTCCCTCGCCTGCACTCTCGCAGAGACAAGGTGGAGCTAAGGTGGAGCTCTCGAAGTAAACTTACTGGTGGGGTGGCAACATTCGCGGTGAAATGCGCATTGTGTCGCCACAATCGCAGGGAATTCTACATTGCATGTTTTATCGCCTATACCTACACTAAGGGGGACCACGGAAAAAATTACTGAGTATTCTTTTTCTACACTTTGGCGACTGGTAGGGCCTCCAGAGTCCCAAATATACTGACTAATTATTGTTACTAGTAAAACCTTTGTCCGACTGTTTTATGCCACAAAAAGCATATTGCCGATTATCGTATCAGCATTATATTTTAAGGATCACTGATATTATTAAGTAATTACAAAGTGCGCTACTATGGCAACCAACGTGGTGTCTCTCACTGCTAATTAGAATTTGTTACCAAACGTCCACATGAATGACAAGAGAGGAAAAAAAAGCACCATTGAGTTTTATTTTATCTTTTTAATTAAAATAAATTTAAAAGTATTTCATAAATACTGAAGGAAGTTTTGTGTTGCACATCGGTTCCAAATATCGGTTTTTCAACCTCATTAATAATCAGTATTGATATCAGCCCTGAAAAACCAATAACGATATATTAATATAGTCATCTACTGAGCCTTTACTATGGAAGAATGTGTCTCATCAGAACTTTGAATTTTAAAAGCCTCACATTGAGATTAAGCATTTAATTTGATGTCCTCACCCACTTCGACTTTTCCACCTTTAATTTTACTCAGTGTTGCTAGATACACTAGTCTACACCTGGAAAAAAAAGTGGTGTAATTCAACTTTTATATAGAAATCTAGCTCATTAGGAAATAAGGCTCTGGCATACAGCGACAAAACCAATGTTCAGCCTTCAGATCCTTTTAGATAAACGTCACACTATAGTGTTGTCATGTAATAGTTTGACAGTACCTCAGCGACATGTAAAGGTGTAGAGTGGCAGTTGTCCAGTCTGACTCCGTGGAAATACTTGGCCGTGATCTCGGTGTACTTCTGCATGTGCGCCCACAGGTACGGACAGTCCTCGGGACCCTGACCGTAGCGCAGCTTCACGCTGTCGCCCCAGCAGATTAGCTCGCGGCGTATGTACACGTTAGAACCTTAACAGTACGCACAGGAAATCATCACAATGGAATCATCACACGAATCACCTCTGTCTGCAATACTGTTGGTGCACCAGTGTTCTGTGTCTACCTGGCTCGGCAAAGTTGCGCAGGGGATCGTCGCCCATCACCCAGCCGTTGTGAGCCAGGAAGTGACACATCTTGTCAGGTTTGTCCAGCAGCTGCAGCTCCTGCTCCAGAGTCATGTCCTTGAACGGGAAGGTGAAATACCTGAGAGACAGAGAGACAGAGAGACAGACAGACAGACAGACACACACACACACACACACACACACACACACACACACACACACACACAGAGATCATCATGCATGGGACTGAAGCTAAGGCTGCTTAACTTCAAGTCTTTAACTCAGGATTTTAAAACCAGTACCACTGTTTTAGCCCTGCTAAAAACACTGATTGTCTCTATGGAGCTTGGTGCGGGAGAGTGAGGAGTTTACAAACTTCATATTCCAGCCTAAAAAAGCTATTCAAAAGCAAAAAGAAGCATTAAATATATCCTGAGCACATTAAAGACATTAATGTTCCCACTGGCAGCGATGTTTTCACTGAGAACAAGTATTCTTCATTCACCGCCCAATAGTTTTCACTCCTTTAAATCCACATTTACCTGGTAACCAGAGGGTTCTTCTTGGTGACGGGACCGAGCTTGGGACCATGGTCGGCCAGACGCTCATACACTACGTTTCCCACCGTGCAGTTGGCCGCCTCGAGAAGGACAAAGAGATAAAAATGAACATGGGTGTATATAAAAGCTTTGCTGGACTGGACTTTTCTCACGTTCCACAGAAGAAGCCTTTTACCTGCTCCTGATGCTGCTCCACAATGTGGTACTGCTCTGCATTCAGCGCCTCTATTTTCTCCTTCAGCCAATCACAGCACTCCTCAATGTGCGTAGGGGAGGAGCTACATTAACCACAGAAACATATATTTACATGATAATTAAAAGTTATTTTAATCTCTGAAACACAATTAATCAAGAGAATGGACATTATTTAGTATATTGTGTTTGTGTTTCAGTGTCACAGGAAAACTTTACTTTAGGGCTGCAACTAACAATTATTTGATTGACAGATTAACAGATCATTTTCTTGATTAAAATCGAGCATCATTTGGTCCATAAAATGACGGAAAATGTTCCCAAACCTTAAAAAAAAGTGTTCTCAAATGTCTTGTTTTGTCTACAAACCAAAATGAATCAGTTTTAATGATTTAACCAAAAATATTGACATTTAATTTGTAAAACACACTTGTTTACAGATTAAACGACTGTCAAAACAGTTGCCGATTAATTTAGTAATCGATTAATAATCAGTTATATTCTGTGAAATTACAGTGACTTGTATTTGTGAGTCAGACCTGTTTGGAACAAACGTCTCCAGGGCAGAGTCCATGTCCACTGTGTTGCCATAGCGACGGTACTGCGGGTCTTGGATGATCTTAAGGCCCTTCTTCCCTCCAGTCTTCTTATGGTCTGGCTTTCTGCCTACATGTAAGCAAAGGATATTGAATCAAAGTTAAAGGATTTGAAACACACCTTTTTGAGAGTTTTTTTACAGTTCTACTTTTCAGTATTTTTACCACTTTGTAGCACAATTCTGAACTCCTCCACTGCACTGCTCGCTTTGACCTGGAAGAACTCCCACAGTTTGACCTGAGGATAAATGTCCTCCCACAGGACACTGCGGATGGCCTGCACACAGAGACAGAGCGGGAGAGAAAGCACATATGTTTTCATATTAACAGTATTGTCACTGTTAATAAATGGAAAAAGTGATTTTTATGGAGGTATTAAACCAATACTTCAGGTTTTTAAGTGTGGTGGTATGAGGGACTGACATATAGTGTCTATAGTGCGTTCTGTGCACACATGAGACACTGGAAACATGGCTGCCAGCGGGAAACACCAAGAAACAAGATTGTAGCTACTTTAAAAAATTCTCACCTATTAATAATCTATACCAGTTATTTGTCAGGAACAACTTAAGAATGTTTTGACCAGTTTTGCTTGCAATTAGATAGCCTTTTTCCAACAAGAAACTAAACTGTTTGTTTGTTGCTTATTTTGCTGCACCAAAGTCCATAGAGAAAACCAGCATTTTTAGCACACAGCGACACAGGAGCTGCTGCTCTACTGCTGCCTCGTTTACTAAATTCATGTCACTAAAGTAAATCCAAACAGAGAATTTCCAATGCCGAAATTACAAAACGATATATTTAAACCGTCTGACGTGTGGATGAACATCTCCTCTGAGCTATAGGGTAAAATTGCTGATTTTGTCTATGGGGTTTGGAATGGGAGAGAGAGAGCGGTTTCCAAAGCGACACAAACTTCAATTTCCTATTGGAAAAAATGGCTAAAATCCAATGCAATTTTGAGGAAAACTGTGGCAGTGGGGCTTGGTTAGAGCGACGGCTGCTGGAGGAAAGGAAGGAGTGGCTCAGCCGGTGATCAGACAGCTGGACAGAATCAGGTAATTAGTCAGCTATATAAGCATGTTTGTAACCTGGTTCTGGTCTCTTGCAGTAGGCTGGGTCCTCACACGGACACACAGAGAGAGAGAGAGAGACGGAGAGACACCGAGACACAGAGAGACACAGAGACACAGAAAGTCAGAACAGCGCAGCGCAGGAGAGCGCTGACACACCAGCCACAGCTGACTTCTTATGTTTTGTTTGGTTGATTATTTTCAGTTACAATAAACCGGTATATTTGCTCCCTCAACGCCGCCTCCTCGTCCTTCCCGAACCCCAGTGAGTGGGAAAAGCTCACAAAAACATAGGGTTAATGTGCGAGTGTGTGTGTGCTCACAGTCAGGTGGCTCTCTTGTGTGATGTTAGCGGGGAGTCCTTTAGCCTCGTAGCGTCCCTCTGCGACTCTGGTGGTTAGATGCCACAGAGCTCTGTCTAAGACCCAGGCCGGACGCAGGTGTGGAGAGTTCACCAGGTTGTAACCGCATTCTGGATGTTCTCTGATCCACACGCTGTTAGCAGCTGTAAAGGAAAACAAGCAAAATATGAGTCAGTATTTTCATGAGAGGAGTGAGTGTCAGATTCCAGATAGAAAAAAGTCTGTTTAAGTGTGAAATAAAGCAGAGCACCACTTTTTCAACTTGTCAGTCATTTATGGCGTATTTCCACCAGCTCACCTTGCCTCGGCACGGCACGGCACTATTAGGTTGCATCTCCACTACAAAAAAGTACCTACTTAACGTGGGCGGAGTCATCACTGCACGGCTGAGTGAAACTGCGGCGACTTTGTTTTATACGTGACACACAAACACGAGTGACTAGTGACTTTACACCAGACTTCTGTAGTTGTTGGAGATTAACCCACGTTTTTAGGATTGTTAAGTAGTTTTAACTTATCTACAATTCGGCACTGTTTGGCTTGATTTCTGTCCACATGTCTCCGGAGTACAGCCTCCTACTCCACAGACTACAGCGGCAGCGGTCTGTGATGCCATTCGCGATCATCAGCGCTGTCCCTAAATACACCACTCCATTTTAAAAGACTCCTGTTAAATATAGAGGTTTCCCTGGTAGTTGTTTTTAAGAGTATTAAGTAGTTTTAAGTGATCTACAGTTCGGCGCTGTTCGGCTTGATTTGTGAGTGGGACATCTCTTCCTGGGACTCTGGCCACTCAGCAGCCGGCAGTCTGACCAATCATCACATAGTACCTACTACTAGTACGCTTGGAACCGGGCAGGAGCAGGTATTAAAAATAGTACCTGGTACCCACACTACTTAAACCGAGCTGTGCCGTGGCGAGGAGAGTAGAGCCGGTGGAAATGCGCCATTAGTGAACTTTGAAAGTTTGACACCTTACAGAAACTGTGGAAATACAAATGCAAATCATTAATTATCTAGTTTTTTGAAGCTATGACATTATTAAAACTTACTGGAAGGGAATACATAGATAGTTTTTAGGATGTCACCCCCCTCTGGAGAGGGATTATGTTTCTTTTTATTTCTTCTTTTAGTTATTTTTTTCCTTTTGGGTAAACTGTAAATAGCGAATTAAAGGAACGTACATGCTGTCAAAAAAAACTGAACGTCAAAAAAATAAAGTCAAATTAAGAAAGTTAAACATTACATCTACTCTCATTTTGCCCCCAGGAAAAATAAATATGTATAAATATAATTATATAGATTTGTTTTTATTGTTTCCAAATATACAAACATTTCCCCACAATCCAGAGTAACAAATAACTAAATCCATATTTAAATAAATAAAAATAAATAAATAAATGAATCTATCAATAGTTAGTGGTTAAGTGAAAAGGAATATATTAAGAAAAGGACTGAATAACAGACAAGCAGCGCTTAAAAATTATACATATATTATGTAAATTAAGAATAAGAGGAATTTAGAGGAACATGCACATACATTTGAATAATAATAATTATGTTTATGATTCTGTGAGGTTTTAAAGGGAACTGTCATTTAGTACAAGTTAACATTTGTTGTTTCTGTGTGAATTAAATACATAAATGTTCTTTAAAACATACTAAACATATTTTATTTAAACCATATACTGTATTTTCTGAAGCAGTTTTAGTGAATAACAGTCAGACTTGTTGCAAGGGTTTTGGGGTCAAAGGTCACCACGATAGTGTAAATAAGGGAGTGTGGTCTCTCTTTAACCTTTAAACCAGGCTCATTTTACTGTGCTGACCTTTTGTGAGGAGGCAAGGCGTGAGAGGCTCACAGTGACAGCACAGATACAGTAAAATAACAGCTGAGAGTTGTTTGTTTGTTTACTTTCCCAGGTAAAAGATTTAAAAAATGTATTAAATGCACTTCTATTTTAACATAAATGAACCAAACATCAGTTTCAGAATAGTCACAATAATATGTATCTTTAACTTAAAGGGACGTCTAAGAGGTGAGACTGCAGCTCACATGTTAACACTAATGTGTGCAAAAATAAATCATATGATTACGGTTATGAGGAAAGTTTCCTGGTACACGATGGGTAAAATACAGTGGACGAAATGTCCATCATGGGGATTAATAAAGTCAGATTAAGGTTAAGGTAATGTTTAACTATAACTTGTAAATAGGTGTATTTCTTTCTTGTGATAAATTATAAAATAGTGAAGAAGCAGGCGGATTAAATAAGATTAGGTTTCTTCTTCTACTCCTTTTTGGACACGTTTGATTTTTTTATTTTCTATCTTCACTTTTGTTTTTTCTGTTTTTTCTTCTTTCTTTATCTTTTTTTAAGAATATTATGTCCACGTTTGAAATAAAGCCTTCATTCATTCACTCATGGTTGTAATGAGTGTGTGACTGTGTTTGTGTGTGTGTCTCGCTGTCAACAGTATTGTCCGGTGCTTGCGACCCACTTTTTCTGGGCCTGTTCTGCTGATCAGTAATTAATGATGAAACAGACTCTGTCACAGGGATTAGCATTGCAGAAAATTGGTCAAAATTGCTAAAAAGTTGCAGTGAGCAAAGGTTGCAGAACTGTAATAGGTTAAAATTATACTTTTAAATCCGTCTCTGTCCTAACAGCTGTGACAATAGCTCAAGTGCAACCCTGGTCTAATCTATTTTTCAATAATCTTATTTGTCTATATTGTCTCTTGTACAGCCGTACGTGTTTTAGCTGATGTAAAAAAAGTGAATTTCCCCCAGTGTGGGACTAATTAGTGCAACAGATATTTCACAATAAAAGCCCTATAATGAAATGAAAATGGTTTAAGGGAACAGACAGACAGTGACATATTGCACAGATACAGACTCAGAGAAGAGTAGTGAATGACTTGGGACAGAAAATGAGACGTAAACAAGGAAAAACATGAACGTGACACTGACCGGTGTGGTTGTAAACCACATCTGTGATACACAGCATGTTCCACTCTCTCCTCATCTTCTCCACCAGCGCGCCCACATCTGTCCAGGTGTAGGTCTGCTGACCCTTGGGGCTGAACTCCGGGCTGAAGGTCAGCTGGTCCGCGAGGGAGTAACAGGACCTTGACTCGCCGAGCGTCTGGAGTGGAGTGAAGTGGATCATGTTGTATCCTGGAAGAGAGGAAGTTATTACTAAAACACACACACTCGACATGAACATGAAATGATTCCACGCCGATTAATGTCCATATGTATTATAAAGTGTATGTTAATCAAATATGATCATTTTCTGTCAAATATGATCATGTGACCTCAGGAAACCCCCGACTTCTTTCCCTAACCCACACAGGAATCCCAGTAGTAATGAGTTTGAGAGAGTTTTTATTCCTTATGATTCATTTAATCTATTAAAAGTGTTTTTTAAAGAATTATTTATTAAAGAATAAAGTTTTTCTGATTTTTCAGCTTCTTAAACGTGAATATTTCCTGGGTTCTTTTCCCCATACGACAAAAAAATCATTCAAACCGATTAATTCTTGGTTTGTGGACAAAACAAGTGAATTTTTTTGACATTTTATGGCCCAAACAGAAAATAATCATTAGTTGCACTAAATGGACAAATAATTAATTGTTTAATTTAATTTAATTTAATTTAATTTAATTTAATTTAATTCAATTTAATTTAATTTAATCGACAGATTAATAGATTATAAACACAGTTGTTAATTACAGGAAGAAATCTAGTATTTCTTACTTGTATTCCAACAGTGTCAAGCCTAGAAATGAGCCGATATCGGTCAAAATCGGACTGATACAGCACATCCTCAGGTGAGTGATATCACGAAAAAGTGATATTGTGTCATCCCTAACTCAAAATGTCCGTCCATTATTTCCTCAATAACAACTACAGAAGCTTATTGATTCAGTTTAAAATATGTGGCTCATAAATCTGTAAAAATAGAACACACACACATACACACCTGACTCTTTGGCGACTCTCAGTCTGTCTGTCCACTCGTTGAAAGGTCCCAGACATTTGGACAGGTAGGTCTGGATGGTGATGCAGTCCAACGGCAGCACATGGTTCTCCGCTCCCACGCGGAGGACGGGATCCACCACGATGTATCCTGCTCCTGACCGCTCTGTGTTTCTGAGAGATAGAGATTTACTGTTTGCTTCATTTCTCGTCTTTTTTAGTGCTTTTAAATATTTTTATAGATGTATTTGCTTTTTTAGTGCAGATGACGTTAAATCAGTGTACACAGCAGCTGTGTGCACCAACCTTTTGTTTACATCATGACTCCACATAACTGCCATCGGAGGTAGACGTTACCTCACAGGAAGGGCAAACACACACATGCGCACACGCACACACGGCTAATGCAACGAAGTGAAGCCACAGCAGATTGTTTCTGTTAATCTGGAGCTCTATTTCCCCATTTTAGAGGGAAAACTACATAATATTTCTATTTCTCGCAGGTGCATCTTGATTATATGTTGGTAAAAATAAGTTTCCTCCTCATATTGGGGTCTGTCAAGCTAAATTTCTTAAGAACACTTGAAGTTTTCAAATCTTTTGTATTGAAGGTTTTTGAGGTGTCGCTGCCACTTGACAAAAGGCTCATCTCATTAAACAAACGCCAGCTTAAGTGTACACTATCTTAAGAATGTGTTTCTACTTTATCTCCCTGCATGACAGCCTTTTCCAACAAAAAACTGAGATTTTTCCAAAACTTCACTTTCTCCCAAAACCAAACTCCAGAGAAAATCAGCAATTTTACATCACATCACACAGGAGTTGTTCATTAACTGCCGCCTCCATCAGTAAAGTTAAAATATGTTATTTTATGAATTTGGTGTTGGAAATCCTTAGTTGACATTTACCCAAGTGACGTAAAATGACCAAACATGGACCTTGGTGCAGGAGAGTGAGCAGTTAACAAATGTCTGTTTCCAGTCAGAAAAGGCTGCCTGAGATAAACATGTTCTTAATCGAGCCGCAACTAGCGATTATTTTTATAATCAATTAATCTGTCTATTATTTTCTCGATTCATTGATTAATCGTTTGGCCCATCGAGTAACAGAAAACCTTAAAAATGTTGATCGTTTTCGTCAAACCTCGAAATTACGATGTTCTCAGATGTCTTGTTTTGTCCAAAAACCAAAATGATTCACTTTTAATGATTTCTTTGTTATCCAGATCAAAAAAATGAAGAAAATACTCACATTTAAGAAGCTTAATCATTTGGAAATCTTGTTTTAATCATGAAAAAAAACGATTATCAATTATCAAAATAGTTGTCGATTAATGTAGTAATCGATTAATAATCGATTCAGCTCTAGTTCC
Source organism: Solea senegalensis (assembly GCF_019176455.1). NCBI lineage: Eukaryota > Metazoa > Chordata > Actinopteri > Pleuronectiformes > Soleidae > Solea > Solea senegalensis. Next base: position 20,639 of record NW_025320675.1, read on the forward strand.
TAATACTAAGTTTCTTTATTTACCCGACTCCAAAGTAGTACTGATAGGACCCGGCTACTTTGATGTCCAGAGAGCAGAATTTATCCGAGTCGTCCTCCCTCCCCGCCGGGTTATTCCATGGCAACACGCGGAACGTGTTTCGCACATAACTGTGTCCTTCGAGCGGGTAATTGGTGTGAACCAGAACCGTTCTGCCCTGAAGACTCGGACCCAGGCGGAACTGAAGCTCAAAACCTGAGGAGACACACGAGAGTTACTTACTGCAGTGTACACACACACAAACAAACAAATGTCGTGGTTTTTGTGAAATCTACAGGACGTGATGTGACATTCCAGAACTTATTCTGTCTGTTAATAATAAAATGTTGATGTAGCACTTCTCAAAACAAACTTTACAAATAAATAACACAAGTAGTGTTTTTAAGTTTTTTAGGTGGATCTCCGAGTAATAACCATAACAATGTGGTTCTGATTTTAGTCATTTTTCTCCTCAGTCACAGAAAGTAAGACAAACAGAGGGAAACAAATCAGTTTTAGGTTTTTAATTTCACTCGGTTTTCATCTTTAATATCAGACAATCACATCTGTGAGAGGCTACAATCATAATCCTGATAAAACTGCTATTTTAAAGTTTTTCCAGCATCAGAATCCACTTCTGCTTAGTCGACAAGTTTGTACAACCGGTGTTGTGTAAACTCGTTGTTTGTATGTAAAAGTCACTTTTAAAGCTCTCTCTCCTGTAGTTTGTGGAGATTAAAGATCGGAGGAGCCAGATCACTGAGTGCATTGTAAATAATTTAAATAAAAACATACCGGAAGCCATTTTAAAACAGGCTAATAGGCAGGGTGATGCATTCAAATGCGTTCTATTTATTCTTGTTAAAAGATGAGTTTTTTTCTGTCTTTTTTTACTATTACTATTATTAAGTGTGAGGAACCTCTTGTTATCCTTCAGATTATTATAGCCGTGGTTTTCGGGTCATTTTTGAAGGAGTTAACCTGCATAAAAACTCATGAAATTTGTCGAAAAATGCGATAGAGGCATAAGGCACGAAGTCGGGTCATGGTCAGACAAAAGTGGTCGGAGGGGGGACGCAATTTGTCGAGTGTGTCGGGCTTTGCTCTACTATCATTATTATTATTATTATTATTATTATTTTGCCACTTTTGCTGTAATTCAGGCATGATGAGGCTAAAGCAGCTAAAATAATTTCTCTACCTTTAAGACTTAACATAAGTCAAACTCCACTCATACTAAGACTGTAAAATATACACAAATAATACGTCACACAGCCCCTGACACACACACACACACATACACACACATCAGCCAGACTGTATCAGACATCCCTCTGCTCCTTCAGAGTAGATAAATATAGTCCACTTCTCATCCTTATCAGCTGCAAGAGGGGAGTAAATGTCAAGTGGTGCAACGAGCTGCTCCAAGAGTCAACACACACACACATAATGTATAATCATAGGGTAAAGGAATAATGTCACGTCGTTATGTCACTAATGAGTTAGAAAAAGGTTGATTTAATGTATTTTTTATACATAAAAATATACAGAGGATGATTGTTTTTAATTCAATAACTAAAAAGATTCTACTCTAACCTGGAGATTTTTTCCAGGTTACTGCACAGTTCCTATATTCCTACATTAGTTACTACTTACTACTGTAAGTCACTCTCTGTGGTAAAGAATGCCTTTTCTGACTCTTTTCCGTTTTAGTTTTTCTTATATTATGTATTTCTCTCTCTCTTTATTCTATCTGTGCACCACCGAGCAGAGCAAAGTGCTATGATATTATTGTGTATTATTATTATTTATCATTCAACAACATGTTTTTTTATATTTGCTTTTCGCATAAATTATAAAATAAACAACTAATATTTAACCATTTTTTCATTTTCTGATTTTTAGACACTCAACTGAATATGGACTGACTGAATAAAACACAAATTCACTGGGATCCATTTCTGGTTGACACAATAACATTTGAACATTGATTTTGTAGAAATGCATCAGCTACCAGTATTTTAATTTACAATATCACTGTAATATTCACTTTTATTACTGTTTGTTTGTCGGTCGGTTTGTTTCTTTTCTGAGAACTGACCTACAGTATGTCATGTTTGTCAAACAAAACTTCTGTCCCCAAAAGATGCTCAGCAGATCATATTATTATATATATTATTACATATATTATATTATTATAATTCCGAGTTCCGACCACAAACGGAACGTGGAATATCAAGAGAAACCTATAAAATGCCGTGAAAAAGGCAGAACACAAAATGGCTGCTGGTAAATCACTTGGTATTTCACCATTTCACCAAACAACCTTCTTGTTTTTAGATTATTCAACTTATTCAGTCAAGTATCTGTAAAACTAAAAAAAAGGCATTACCTTGTTCGAGTCTGAACAGAGTCCTCTCCAAATTCTCCTGGTCATTGAGCATGAGGACTCGGATCTGCTTCAGGTGTTGAGGTAACATCTTGAGATGTCTTCAAAGGGTCACTGGCCTCCTGCAAAGACAAGGTTTTATCGTCCATTTTGATAAATAGTCTCTAGTGTACTATGATCCTGGCACACTGACAGTATGTTGTTGACATTGAATTCAGAATATCTACAGGCTGAACCACTGTTTTGGAAGCAAGGTCAAATCATCATTTTCATAGTTGATTAATGAACCATGAAAATAAGCCCCATCATATTCGTTTCTTAATCCAGGCCGTCTACGATGTTCTCCCAAGCCCATCCATCTTGTTCTGCTGGGGTAAGGTGGACTCACCAGCCTGAGCTCTGTGTCAGAAGAGAGGGACCATGGAGCACATTTTGAGCTGCTGTCCAGAAGCCCTGGGTGACGGGCGCTACCGCTGGCGTCATGACCAAGTCTTGAGGGCTATAGCGAACACCATACGCTGTGAATTGATGAATGCAAGCGCTGTCGCCCAGTAAAGAAGAGTATCGCTTTTGTGAGGGCTGGGGAAAAGCCTCCAGTTACAGCCAGAACCACCTCCTCTGGCCTCCTGGCAATGGCACAAGATTGGGAGCTCAGAGTTGACCTGGGGAAGCAACTGAAGTTCCCAGAAAATGTTTCCACAACAACTCTCAGGCCGGACTGGCAACATCTAAACAGATTGTTCTCCAGGAGCTCACTGTCCCCTGGGAGGACCGCATTGAGGAGTCCAACAAGAGGAAGAGAGCCAAATATGCTGCGCTGGTGGAGGAGTGCCAGTGAAACGGGTGGAGAGCCAGGTGCCATCCCATTGAGGTGGGATGCAGAGGTTCACAGGCCAGTCCCTATAACATGCTGGGCATCACTGGAGTCAGAAGGCGAAGGGCCATTAAGGAGGCCACTGAAGCAGCAGAAGTTGCTTAAAGGTGGCTGTGGATCAGGAGAGGAAACACGTGGGTGCGGCAGCGCTACCTGGACACAAGCCGGGGCTTGATCACCCCTGGCTGGGTCGCCTGGATGAGAGTGTACTCGAAGCACTCAAGGACTCCAGGTAACATCACTGAGGATGTGTCCAGGTTGCATCATGGTGTATGCCACAAACAAGTTAGTTGAACCACTTAAACCACTTAAGGTTGTTGTCTTTGACATAACTACCATACGGGACATGGTCCTACGTGTCGGACTGTAAACCTCACTTGAGTGCCTCAGATTGTCCTTGATTTTGAACATAGACTACTACAAAATATTTTGATTCAATCACAATTTAACTGTTAAGTTTAAAGTATAATACACAAGAAATTAAAATAAAATAACCATGAAATGTGATCAGATATTAAATATAGAAATATAAGATTAAAGTGAGACATTGGCTCCACTCATAACAATAAAACGGCTACTTTATTCTTGTGAAGTAAGGGTTAATTTTGGCCTGGCTCCGCCCACCCAACAATACAGCCCAAAGCACTTCACATCCAAGGTGTGACTTCCTATGGACCTCTACCAACAGTCTCTTTTTTATGGTTTTTCACAACATAACAAAGAAAATATGGTGATGTGCATTGAATAAACATTTTAAATCAGTGTATTCCACTTCTTAGTTTGGGGATGTGGTTAGTGAGTTATACTCCATTTCAGTCCATTTTATAGAAAGAAAACACATATCTTTAAAGACACATCTCTGTTGTATTAGTCACAGTCGAGGGTTACTTGTTGTTTACACAATTTCTAAAGTTTGTACAGTTTGCAATCCCTCTGGAAAATATCTCTACAAAAGGAGAAGAGAAATGAAGGTCTCTGCAGTGGAGATCCGATTAAAAAACTTTACTAATGTGGATAATTCTCTTGTAGACTGAGCTTCAACCAACATTAGCTGACACACTCTCAGGTTGTATGAAGATTGTGTACTTTAGGGAAACGTTCTGGGAATCTTTAGAGAAGTTCTCTAAAAGTTGCATGAAGGTCGTGACAAAAGTGTTTACAGGAATGTTCTGGGAATCAAAAGAGGAGAACCACGGGAGAACATGGGGGGGGAACCTTGAAGGAATATTCCTACAAAAAAAAGTAATGTTCCCAGAACGTTCTGGTGGGAACCAAAAACTGTGAGCTGGGTGAACACTAATGGGTGCACTTTGCAAATACAGCACCTTCTGGAAATTTAGAGAGCAGTAATTCAAGCGATGTTTACTTTGTATATAATACTTGCACGTGCAGGATTCTAGACTTTCATATAAGACCAAAACTTGGGGTCAGCTGAGCTCCACAGTGAGTGGGGTCGATGCATCCAGAGTCAGTGAACCCCAGTGAGTGAAGCCTCCCCCTGAGTCTGCGCAGAGCCTCAGTCCCAGCAGGACAAGGTCAGGAATCCAGGCGTTAATGTCACACTATTTATAAAACTCTTCCCACTACTGTTTGGTTCACTTGACACTGTGTCTTACCACATCAACACCAAGATACGGTCGCGTAAACTCATCAAGTGGACGGAAAACAATGTTTTGCCATGCAGGAACCTGCTAAGCCAATGTGCCGTTATCAATTGAAAAGAGTGATGGTTTAATGTTGCCTTGCATGCTAACATAACAACGTTCGCTATCAAATATACTTAGAGGGTTCTTAGAAATCGTTGTTAAGCACCTACTAATTCGGCAATCACATAGTGGCACAAAGCCGCGTTATTTCTGTAAGAAAAGCACAATTAATCTTGGCAAGTTCGGCATTCGACCCCCGGTAGAAGCACAGTAGTGGGCGGTGCCGTAAAGTGGGAATTTAAGCGAGGAAACGAATGAGATTCATACCGAATTTGAGAATAAACCTGTCACATCAGTGAATGGTTTCATTAGACAGCATTTCATGCTTCCACCATGGAAGCAAAGCACAGCTAAAGACAGCAGTTTAAAGTGTTCTCAGAAGCTGTGTCACAACAAGCCGAGTGTGTATTTCCCCACAAACGGTGTGAACGGTGTCACACAGTGAGCTAATGCGGCTAACAACATAACATGTCGTAACCTGTCGGTGTGTAAAGATAAAACTCCCGCACGGTTAACATTTTTAAACAACAACACTACAGCGACAACGCGGATAAAATGTGTGAATGTCACCTGTCACTTGTGTCCTAACTCCGTTTCAGCAGCAGCAGCAGCGGTGGCAGCGGCAGGAGAACAGCCAGCGCTGAAGCTCCGGTCAGTGACGGAGTTCTGTGAGCTAAGAGGCGGAGTTCGCCATTACCAGACCAGCGGGGGTGTACCGTAATAACGCAAGTAAAGCGGCACAGATGCGAGAAATAAGGAGCGTTGTAGTTACAATAGTAACTAGTACCGCAAGCGGTAATCAACGGGTTCGAGCTTGACGGCTCGCGGGTCTCCCTGCGCCCACCTCGCCGTGCGAGTCCTCTAGCTCATCTTCCGTTCATTCATTGCTTGCGGTAGTAGTTATTTTCAGCTTGGACTATTTTCAGCGTCCATGTGTTAAGTTAGAGGGCACTTCCTGTTTAAAATGGCAGACTTCCTCTTTTTCCTATTTAATTTAATTTAATTTAATTTAATTTAATTTAATTTAATTTAATTTAATTTTTTAATGATTAAGTGCAATATAGGCTATGGTATTGGTATTGGTATTGGTTCAATATGTGCAGTAATTGCAAGTTTTAATAAAAATTTAACCCTCCACTTGTTTTTTTTATTTTGGCCCCCCGTGTATTTGACTTTGGCATTACTGCTTTACAGACATGTTCCGGGCGGGTTTGAGGTCTCACATATCAAGTTTCAAGTGAATACAGCAATCCCAATTAGAGCAGCATGAGAAACTGTAAATGTTAGATTTGATAGATTTGTAGGCAAATGCCTCCATCATGTGGCGAACAAAGGTTACTGCACTGACGAACCACTCAGTAGAGTAGATCCTGTGCAGTGTTCTTATGTCAACGCCGTTGAACGATTTGTTATCATATTCAGCAAGCATCATCTACCATGTGTTTTACATGTTTTCATTCATTTTGAGTATGATACAATGAAATTTGTTAAAGTTATAAGGGAAATTGTGAACTTGTATTTTATGTTACCACCAGAAGGCGCTGTTTTCAAAATGTACAGTTTTTGCACAAGCATCTTCAGCAAGATCCCATCATCGATCGTCACGAGTTTGGTTAAGATCTGACCTTCCATCGCAAAGTTATAAGAGTTTGTTGTTGTAGCGAAATACTAGACGTCATATTGTCTGCCGTCAACAGAAGGCACTGTTTTTGAAAGTGAATATTTTCATACAGGCATCTTCAGGGATTGACTATCATCAATCCTAGCAAGTTTGGTTCAGATTGGAATAGCATTCGCAAAGTGGTAGCAGTTTGTTTTTTGTCGCAAATATCTGACTTTGCAGTGTTGTCATTGCAACACTGTTGAACAATTTGTTATCATATTAGGCACGCATCATCTACCATGTGTTTTGAATGTTTTCCCAAATTTTGAGTTTGATACAAGGAAATTTGTTAAAGTTATAAGGGAAATTGTGAACTTGTACTTTCTGTTACCACCAGGTGGCGCTGTTTCCAAAATTTACAGTTTTTGCTTAGGCATCTTTAGCAAAAGCCCATCATCTATCATCACAAGTTTGGTTAAGATCTGACCTTCAATCGCAAAGTTATAAGAGTTTGTTGTGTGTTGCGAAATACCAGACTTCATAGCGTTTGCCACCACCAGGAGGCGTTTTACAAAATTTACAGTTTTTGCATAGACATCTTTAGCAAGGGCCCATCATCGATTGTCACTTGTTTGGTTAATATCTGACCTTCCATGGCAAAGTTATGAGAGATTGTTGTGTGTTGCGAGGAATCGTGATTTTCGCCAACTTTGCCGCCCTTCTTCTTGTTCGCCGTGATACTTGATGAAAAGATTTTGATACCTTTGGATCCTCAACTTGTTCACAGTGACCTCAGCAAGTTTGAAGGTGATCCCATGAAAGCTCTATGACAAGTGTGTTCACATACCATTGGTGTGAAATGGCCAAAATCTGCAAAAAATGTACTTTCAATCCAAGATGGCGGCTTTCCTGTTCGTTTTAGAGCTTCGGCTACGCTGACTTTTTTGACCGTCTGGACCTAAGGAACGCGTGAGTACCAAGTTCCGTGCATGTACATTCAACGTGCTCCTCAGGAGGACAAGTTTTACGGGTTGTAAGAGTTTCACCTTTTGTTGTGAAAAATATGAATGAACACCAACTTTGGCGCCCCCTATCTCGTACACCGAGCGATATTTTAAAAAGCTTTCAGGAACTTATGCTCGGCAACTTGTTCACAGTGACCTCACCAACTTTCAAGGTGATCGCATAAAAATTCTAGGATTAGTTCATTCAAATATCAGGTGTCATAGTGTCTGCTGTCACCAGGGGGCACTGTTTTTGAAAGTGAATATTTTCATATAGGCGTCTTCAGGGCCAGATTATCATCAATCAGAGCAAGTTTGGTTCAGATCGGACTCGGATTCGTAAAGTTGTAGCAGTTTGTTTTTTGTCACAAATATCTGACTTTTCAGTGTTGCTGTGGCAACAGCGTTGAACGATTTGTTATCATATAAAGCTAGCATCATCGACCATGTGTTTTGAATGTTTTCCCAATTTTTGAGTTTGATACGATTAACTCTGTAAAAGTTATTACCGAAATGTTTATTTTTTGGATTTTCTGTTACCACAAGGAGGCACTGTGCTCAAAATTTACGTTTTTTTCACAGACTTCTTCAGCAATGGTCCATCATCAACCCTAGATAATTTGGTTGGGATGTGACCTTCTATCGCAAAGTTATAAGAGTTTTGTTGCCTGTGGCGAAACATTAAAATTTTCACCAACTTTGCCGGCCCCTTACTCTTACGCCATAATACCTATTGAAAAGATTTTGATACCTTTGGATCCTCAACTTGTCCAAAGTGACCTCACCAAGTTTGAAGGTGATCCCATGAAAGTTCTAGGACAAATCTGTTCAAATATCATTGGTGCGAAATGGCCAAAATCAGCAAAGCATTTACTTTCAATCCAAGATGGCGGCTTTCCTGTTCGTTTTAGAGCATAGGCTACGCTGACTTTTTTGACCGGCCCGACCTAAGGAACACGTGTACCAAGTTTTGTGCATGTACATTAAACGTGCTCCTCAGGACCACAATTTTTAGGGGGTGGAGCAGTTTTTTGGCCCGTCCACTTTCACCAGGGGGCGCTGATTTTGACATGAAATATTTTCACATAGGTTTGTTCAGGGCCAGACTATCAACAATCCTAGCAAGTTTGGTTCAGATTGGACCAGGATTGGCAAAGTTGTAACAGTTTTTTTTTTTTAGTATTTTCTACCACCACCAGGAGGCGCTGTTTTCAAAATGTATTGTTTTCGGCAATATAGTGGCCTTCAGCAACTACCCATTATCAAACATAGGAAGTTTGGTTGGGATTGGATCTTCCATCGCAAAGTTATAAGAGTTTCGCTTTTTGTTGTGAAAAATAGGAATTTACACCCACTTTGGCGCCCCCTATCTCGTACACCATGAGACATTTTAAAAAACTTTTGATAACTTAAGTTCCTCAACTGGTTCACAGTGACCTGACCGAGTTTAAAGGTGATCGCACAAGAACTCTCGGATTTATTCATTCAAATACCAGAGGTCATATTGTCTCCGTCACCAGGGGGTGCTGTTTTTGAAAGTGAATATTATCATATAGACGTCTTCAGGGCCGGACTATCATCAATCCTAGCAAGTTTGGTTCAGATTGGACTAGGATTCGCGAAGTTGTAGCAGTTTGTTTTTTTGTCGCAAAAATCCGACTTTGCATCATTACCATGGCAACATCATGTAACTCTACGCCATCATATTGAGCACGCATAGTCTACCTTGTGTTTAGGGTGATTTTTACCAATTTTGAGTTTGATACGATAATCTCTGTAAAAGTTATTCCCGAAATTGTAAAAGTAACTTTTTTTTTTAGATTTTCTGCCACCACCAGGAGGCGATGTTTACAAACTTGACAGTTTTTGCATAGCCATCTTCAGCAAGGGCCCATCATCGATCGCCACAAGTTTGGTTACGATCGGACCTTCCATCACAAAGTTATAAGAGTTTCGTTGCGTGTAGCGAGAAATTACAAATTTTCGCCAACTTTGCCGGCCCTTTTCTCGTACACCATGCGACATTTCAACTAACCATAAGCATCGTTAGATCCCCAACTTGTCCACAGTGACCTCACCAAGTTTGAACAGGATCCCATGTAAGCTCTAGGACAAGTTCGTTCACATACCATTGCTGCAAAATGGCCAAAATAGGCCAAAAATGGCTGTTCAACCCAAGATGGCGGCCTTCCTGTAGGACTTACAGCGGCGCTAGCACGGACTTTTTGGACCGTCCTGACATGCTTAACACGTGTACCAATTTTCGTGCATGTACGTGAAACACGAGAAAAATCGGCCTGATGAAAGCTGTTTTTCATTTTCGTAAGCCCCGCCCACTTTCAATTTTGAACGCAGTGTCCCCGAACTACTATCAGACGTAAATTTACACCAGGTTTGATGCCCTCTCAAAAATTGGTGAGTTTTCGTGTATGGGAAAGGCCTCAAAAAGGCGATTCATTTAGAGGAATAATAATAATAACTAGTACCGCAAGCGGTAATTGACGGGTTCGAGCTTGACGGCTCGCGAGTCCCCGTGCGTCCACGTCGCTGCGCGAGTCCTCTTCCTCATCTTCCGTTCATTCACCGCTTGTGGTACTGGTTATTTTCAGCTGCATCCCCGCGCAATGTCAGGCGTGTCCTTTTAAAATGGCCGTCTTCCTGTTGGGTGAAAGGCGTGTCCGTAAACGTGTTTAGGGAAGGTACCTTGACTTACATAACAAGTTTCATGTGGATCGGAGAATGTCAGACTTTACTTCCTGTTTCGGGAGTTGTACTTCCTGTAAGGAGGTCATCCTTTACAGACATGTTCAGGGCGGGTCTGAGGTCTGAGGTCTAACAGTGTGATTTCGTCTATAAGTTGTTATTTTTGTGAAAAACAACTGATGGTATCAGAATTGAAGCTGAATTTTAGAAATAACTAGTTATTTTTGTGATAGAACATCTGATGGTATAAGAATTTAGGGTGCATTTTCTCTTTTTTCCCTCTGTTACTTTTTCTCTCTTCCCATTTTCCCTGTTTTTTTTTTCCTTGGCCCCTCTTGCAGTACCTTTTGCCCCATCTTTCCCTTTCAGAGCAGCATGAGAAACTGTAAATGTTAGATTTGATAGATTTGTAGGCAAATGCCTCCATCATGTGGCGAACAAAGGTTACTGCACTGACAAACCACTCAGTAGAGTGGGTCCTGTGCAGTGTTCTTATGTCAACACCATTGAACGATTTGTTATCATATTCAGCAAGCATCATCTACCATGTGTTTTTCATGTTTTCATTAATTTTGAGTATGATACAATGAAATTTGTTAAAGTTATAAGGGAAATTGTGAACTTGTATTTTATGTTACCACCAGAAGGCGCTGTTTTCAAAATGTACAGTTTTTGCACAAGTATCTTCAGCAAGATCCCATCATCGATCGTCACGAGTTTGGTTAAGATCTGACCTTCCATCGCAAAGTTATAAGAGTGTGTTGTTGTAGCGAAATACCAGACGTCATATTGTCTGCCGTCAACAGGGGGCGATGTTTTCAAAATGTACAGTTTTGCATAGACATCTTTAGCCAGGGTCCATCATCGATTGTCACTTGTTTAGTTAATATCTGACCTTCCATGGCAAAGTTATAAGAGATTGTTGTGTGTTGCGAGGAATCGTGATTTTCGCCAACTTTCCTGACCTTCTTCTTGTTCGCCGAGATACTTAATGAAAAGATTTTGATACCTTTGGATCCTCAACTTGTCCACAGTGACCTCACAAAGTTTGAAGGTGATCCCATTAAAGCTCTTTGACAAGTGCTTTCACATACCATTGGTGCGAAATGGCCAAAATCTGCTAAAAATGTACTTTCAATCCAAGATGGCGGCTTTCCTGTTCGTTTCAGAGCTTAGGCTGCTTTGAATTTTTTGACCGTCCCGACCTAAGGAACGCGTGAGTACCAAGTTTAGTGCATGTACATTAAACGTGCTCCTCAGGAGGACAAGTTTTACGGGTTGTAAGAGTTTCGCCTTTTGTTGTGAAAAATAAGAATGAACGCCAACTTTGGCGCCCCCTATCTCAAAAACCATGTGACATTTTAAAAAACTTTTAATAACTTTAGATCCTCAACTTATTCACAGTGACCTCACCCAGTTTGAAGGTGATCCCTTTAAAGCTCTATGACAAGTGCGTTCACATACCATTTGTGCGAAATGGCCAAAATCTGCAAAAAATGTACTTTCAATCCAAAATGGCGGCTTTCCTGTTCGTTTTAGAGGTTCGGCTACGCTGACTTTTTTGACCGTCTGGACCTAACGAACGCGTGAGTACCAAGTTTTGTGCATGTACATTCAACGTGCTCCTCAGGAGGACAAGTTTTACGGGTTGTAAGAGTTTTGCCTTTTGTTGTGAGAAATATGAATGAACGACAACTTTGGCGCCCCCTATCTCGAAAACCATGCGACATTTTGAAAAACTTTTAATAACTTTAGATCCTCAACTTGTCCACAGTGACCTCACAAAGTTTAAAGGTGATCGCACAAAAGCTCTAGGACTAGTTCATTCAAATACCAGGCGTCATAGTGTCTGCTGTCACCAGGGGGCGCTGTTTTTGAAAGTGAATATTTTCATATAGGCGTCTTCAGGGCTGGACTATCATCAATCCAAGCAAGTTTGGTTCAGATCGGCCTCGGATTCGTAAAGTTGTAGCAGTTTGTTTTTTGTCACAAATATCTGACTTTGCAGTGTTGCTGTGGCAACACCGTTGAACGATTTGTTATCATATTAAGCACGCATCATCGAACATGTGTTTTAAATGTTTTCCCAAATTTTGAGTTTGATACGATTAACTCTGTAAAAGTAATAACCGAAATTGTTTTTTTTTGTATATTTTGTTACCACAAGGAGGCACTGTGCTCAAAATTTACGTTTTTTTCACAGACTTCTTCAGCAATGGTCCATCATCAACCCTAGGTAATTTGGTTGGGATGTGACCTTCTATCGCAAAGTTATAAGAGTTTTGTTGCCTGTGGCGAAACATTAAAATGTTCACCAACTTTGCGTGCCCCTTACTCTTACGCCATAATACCTATTGAAAAGATTTTGATACCTTTGGATCCTCAACTTGTCCAAAGTGACCTCACCAAGTTTGAAGGTGATCCCATGAAAGTTCTAGGACAAATCTGTTCTAATATCATTGGTGCGAAATGGCCAAAATCAGCAAAGTATTTACTTTCAATCCAAGATGGCGGCTTTCCTGTTCGTTTTAGAGCATAGGCTACGCTGACTTTTTTGACCGGCCCGACCTAAGGAAGGCGTGTACCAAGTTTCGTGCATGTACATTAAACGTGCTCCTCAGGACCACAAGTTTTAGGGGGTGGAGCAGATTTTTGGCCCGTCCACTTTCACCAGGGGGCGCTGATTTTGACTTGAAATATTTTCACATAGGTTTGTTCAGGGCCAGACTATCAACAATCCTAGCAAGTTTGGCTCAGATTAGACCAGGATTGGCAAAGTTGTGACAGTTTTTTTTTTTTTGTATTTTCTACCACCACCAGGAGGCGCTGTTTTCAAAATTTATTGTTTTCGGCAATATAGTCGCCTTCAGCAACTACCCATTATCAATCATAGGAAGTTTGGTTGGGATTGGATCTTCCATCACAAAGTTATAAGAGTTTCGCTTTTTGTTGTGAAATATAGGAATTTACACCCACTTTGGCGCCCCCTATCTCGTACACCATGAGACATTTTAAAAAACTTTTGATAACTTAAGTTCCTCAACTGGTTCACAGTGACCTGACCAAGTTTAAAGGTGATCGCACAAGAACTCTAGGATTAATTCATTCAAATACCAGAGGTCATATTGTCTCCGTCACCAGGGGGTGCTGGTTTTGAAAGTGAATATTTTCATATAGACGTCTTCAGGGCTGGACTATCATCAATCCTAGCAAGTTTGGTTCAGATTGGACTAGGATTCGCAAAGTTGTAGCAGTTTGTTTTTTTGACGCAAAAATCCGACTTTGCATCATTACCATGGCAACATCATGTAACGATACGCCATCATATTGAGCACGCATAGTCTACCTTGTGTTTAGAGTCCTTTAACCAATTTTGAGTTTGATACAATAATTTCTGTAAAAGTTATTCCCGAAATTGTAAAAGTAACTTTTTTTTTTAGATGTTCTACCACCAACAGGAGGCGATGTTTACAAACTTGACAGTTTTTGCATGGCATCTTCAGCAAGGGCCCATCATCGATCGCCACAAGTTTGGTTAAGATCGGACCTTCCATCGCAAAGTTCTAAGAGTTTTGTTGTGCGTTGCGAGAAATTGGTAATTTACTCCAAATTTGGCGCCCCCTATCTTGAAAACCATGATACTTATTAGAAACCTTTCAATGACTTAAGCTCCTCAACTTGTCCACAGTGACCTCACCAAGTTTGAAGGTGATCCCATGTAAGCTCTGGGACAAGTTCGTGCAAATACCGATGGTGCGTAATGGCCAAAATCGCCTCTGTTTTGGCGTGCAATCCAAGATGGTGGCCTTCCTGTAGTATTCACAGGGAAGTCGTCATCGACTTTTTTGCCCGTCCCCACCTCATGAACATGTGTGCCAAGTTTCGTTAATGTACGGTAAACCCGAGAGCAGATGACCTAATAGAAGTTTTTTGCGTCAGTTTTTAGCCCCGCCCACTTTCATTTTTTGACGCACATTCCCCGAACCAATAATATACGTAATTTTACACCAGGTCTGATGGGGTTGCAAAATTTGGTGAGTTTTGGGGCATGGGAAAGGCCTCAAAAACGCGATTCATTTGGAGGAATAATAATAATAACTAGTACCGCAAGCGGTAATTGACGGGTTCGAGCTTGACGGCTCGCGAGTCCCTGTGCGTCCACGTCGCAGCGCGAGTCCTCTTCCTCATCTTCCGTTCATTCACCGCTTGTGGTACAGGTTATTTTCAGCTGCATCCCCGCGCAATGTCAGGCGTGTCCGTTTAAAATGGCCGTCTTCCTGTTGGGTGAAAGGCGTGTCCGTAAACGTGTTTAGGGAAGGTACCTTGACTTACATAACAAGTTTCGTGTGGATCGGAGAATGTCAGACTTTACTTCCGGTTTCGGGAGTTGTACTTCCTGTAAGGAGGTCATCCTTTACAGACATGTTCAGGGCGGGTCTGAGGTCTGAGGTCTAACAGTGTGATTTCGTCTATAAGTTGGTATTTTTGTGAAAAACAACTGATGGTATCAGAATTGAAGCTGAATTTTAGAAATAACTAGTTATTTTTGTGATAGAACATCTGATGGTATAAGAATTTAGGGTGCATTTTCTCTTTTTTCCCTCTGTTACTTTTTCTCTCTTCCCATTTTCCCTTTTTTTTTTTTCCTTGGCCCCTCTTGCAGTACCTTTTGCCCCATCTTTCCCTTTCAGAGCAGCATGAGAAACTGTAAATGTTAGATTTGATAGATTTGTAGGCAAATGCCTCCATCATGTGGCGAACAAAGGGTACTGCACTGACGAACCACTCAGTAGAGTTGATCCTGTGCAGTGTTCTTATGTCAACACCGTTGAACGATTTGTTATCATATTCAGCAAGCATCATCTACCAAGTGTTTTACATGTTTTCATTCATTTTGAGTATGATACAATGAAATTTGTTAAAGTTATAAGGGAAATTGTGAAATTGTATTTTCTGTTACCACCAGAAGGCGCTGTTTTTAAAATGTACAGTTTTTGCATAAGCATCTTCAGCAAGATCCCATCATCGAGCGTCACTAGTTTGGTTAAGATCTAACCTTTCATCGCAAAGTTATAAGAGTTTGTTGTTGTAGCGAAATACCAGACGTCATATTGTCTGCCGTCAACAGGGGGCGATGTTTTCAAAATGTACAGTTTTTGCATAGACATCTTTAGCAAGGGCCCATCATCGATTGTCACTTGTTTGGTTAATATCTGACCTGCCATGGCAAAGTTATGAGAGATTGTTGTGTGTTGCGAGGAATCGTGATTTTCGCCAACTTTGCCGCCCTTCTTCTTGTTCGCCGTGATACTTAATGAAAAGATTTTGATACCTTTGGATCCTCAACTTGTCCACAGTGACCTCAGCAAGTTTGAAGGTGATCCCATTAAAGCTCTATGACAAGTGCGTTCACATACCATTGGTGCGAAATGGCCAAAATCTGCAAAAATGTACTTTCAATCCAAGATGGCGGCTTTCCCGTTCGTTTTAGAGCATAGGCTGCTTTGAATTTTTTGACCGTCCTGACCTAAGGAACGCGTAAGTACCAAGTTTAGTGCATGTACATTAAACGTGCTCCTCAGGAGGACAAGTTTTACGGGTTGTAAGAGTTTTGCCTTTTGTTGTGAGAAATATGAATGAACGCCAACTTTGGCGCCCCCTATCTCGAAAACCATGGGACATTTTGAAAAACTTTTAATAACTTTAGATCCTCAACTTGTCCACAGTGACCTCACAAAGTTTAAAGGTGATCGCAAAAAAGCTCTATGACAAGTTAGTTCACATACCATTGGTGCGAAATGGCCAAAATCTCCCAAAAATGTACTTTCAATCCAAGATGGCGGCTTTCCTGTTCGCTTTAGAGCTTCGGCTACGCTGACTTTTTTGACCGTCTGGACCTAAGGAACGCGTGAGTACCAAGTTTCATGCATGTACATTCAACGTGATCCTCAGGAGGACAAGTTTTACGGGTTGTAAGAGTTTTGCCTTTTGTTGAGAGAAATATGAATGAACGCCAACTTTGGCGCCCCCTATCTCGAAAACCATGCGACATTTTGAAAAACTTTTAATAACTTTAGATCCTCAACTTGTCCAAAGTGACCTCACAAAGTTTAAAGGTGATCGCACATAAACTCTAGGACTAGTTCATTCAAATACCAGGTGTCATAGTGTCTGCTGGCACCAGGAGGCGCTGTTTTTGAAAGTGAATATTTTCATATAGGCGTCTTCAGGGCTGGACTATCATCAATCCAAGCAAGTTTGGTTCAGATCGGACTCGGATTCGTAAAGTTGTAGCAGTTTGTTTTTTGTCACAAATATCTGCCTTTGCAGTGTTGCTGTGGCAACACCGTTGAACGATTTGTTATCATATTAAGCACGCATCATCGAACATGTGTTTTAAATGTTTTCCCAATTTTTGAGTTTGATACGAATAACTCT
Organism: Solea senegalensis; assembly: GCF_019176455.1. Taxonomy (NCBI): domain Eukaryota; kingdom Metazoa; phylum Chordata; class Actinopteri; order Pleuronectiformes; family Soleidae; genus Solea; species Solea senegalensis. The sequence goes on from NW_025320675.1 coordinate 37,374, forward strand.
GTAAAAGTTATAACCGAAATTGTTTTTTTTTGTATATTTTGTTACCACAAGGAGGCACTGTGCTCAAAATTTACGTTTTTTTCACAGACTTCTTCAGCAATGGTCCATCATCAACCCTAGGTAATTTGGTTGGGATGTGACCTTCTATCGCAAAGTTATAAGAGTTTTGTTGCCTGTGGCGAAACATTACAATTTTTACCAACTTTGCTGGCCCCTTACTCTTACGCCATAATACCTATTGAAAAGATTTTGATACCTTTGGATCCTCTACTTGTCCAAAGTGACCTCACCAAGTTTGAAGGTGATCCCATGAAAGATCTAGGACAAATCTGTTCTGTTCAAATATCATTGGTGCAAAATGGCCAAAATCAGCAAAGCATTTACTTTCAATCAAAGATGGCGGCTTTCCTGTTCGTTTTAGAGCATAGGCTACGCTGACTTTTTTGACCGGCGTGACCTAAGGAACGCGTGTACCAAGTTTTGTGCATGTACATTAAACGTGCTCCTCAGGACCACAGGTTTTAGGGGGTGGAGCAGTTTTTTGGCCCGTCCACTTTCACCAGGGGGCGCTGATTTTGACTTGAAATATTTTCACATAGTTTTGTTCAGGGCCAGACTATCAACAATCCTAGCAAGTTTGGTTCAGATTGGACCAGGATTGGCAAAGTTGTAACAGTTTTTTTTTTGTAGTATTTTCTACCACCACCAGGAGGCGCTGTTTTCAAAATGTATTGTTTTCGGCAATAAAGTCGCCTTCAGCAACTACCCATTATCAATCATAGGAAGTTTGGTTGGGATTGGATCTTCCATCGCAAAGTTATAAGAGTTTTGCTTTTTGTTGTGAAAAATAGGAATTTTCACCCACTTTGGCGCCCCCTATCTCGTACACCATGAGACATTTTAAAAAACTTTTGATAACTTAAGCTCCTCAACTGGTTCACAGTGACCTCACCGAGTTTAAAGGTGATCGCACAAGAACTCTAGGATTAATTCATTCAAATACCAGAGGTCATATTGTCTCCGTCACCAGGGGGTGCTGTTTTTGAAAGTGAATATTTTCATATAGACTTCTTCAGGGCTGGACTATCATCAATCCTAGCAAGTTTGGTTCAGATTGGACTAGGATTCGCAAAGTTGTAGCAGTTTGTTTTTTTGTCGCAAAAATCCGACTTTGCATCATTACCATGGCAACCTCATGTAACTCTCCGCCATCATATTGAGCATGCATCATCTACCTTGTGTTTTGGGTGATTTTTACCAATTTTGAGTTTGATACGATAATCTCTGTAAAAGTTATTCCCGAAATTGAAAAAGTAACTTTTTTTTTTAATTTTCTGCCACCACCAGGAGGCGATGTTTACAAACTTGACAGTTTTTGCATAGGCCTCTTCAGCAAGGGCCCATCATCAATCGCCACAAGTTTGGTTAAGATCGGACCTTCTATCTCAAAGTTATAAGAGTTTTGTTGCGTGTGGCGAAAATCTTAAATTTTCACCAACTTTGACGCCCCCTTTCTCGTACGCCATGATACTTATTAAAAAGTTTTCAGGAACTTTAGATCCTCAACTTGTCCACAGTGACCTCACCAAGTTTGAACGTGATTCCATGTAAGCTCTGGGACAAGTTCGCTCAAATACCGATGGTGCGAAATGGCCAAAATCGCCTCTGTTTTGGCGTGCAATCCAAGATGGCGTCCTTCCTGTAGGATTCACAGGGAAGTTGTCATCGACTTTTTTGACCGTCCCGACCTCATGAACATGTGTGCCAAGTTTCGTTCATGTACGTTAAACCAGAGAGCAGATGACCTAATAGAAGTTTTTTGCGTCAGTTTTTAGCCCCGCCCTCTTCCATTTTTTGACGCACATTCCTTGAAACATTGATATACGTAATTTTACACCAGGTCTGATGGGGTTGCAAAATTTGGTGAGTTTTGGGGCATGGGAAAGGCCTCAAAAACGTGATTCATTTGGAGGAATAATAAAAATAAGAATAAGAATAATCTTAGCGATTATAATAGGGTTCTTGCGCAACCAAGTTGCTCGAACCCTAACTAGTACCGCAAGCGGTAATCGACGGGTTCGAGCTTGACGGCTCGCGAGTCCCTGTGCGTCCACGTCGCAGCGCGAGTCCTCTTCCTCATCTTCCGTTCATTCACCGCTTGTGGTACAGGTTATTTTCAGCTGCATCCCCGCGCAATGGCAGGCGTGTCCTTTTAAAATGGCCGGCTTCCTGTTGGGTGAAAGGCGTGTCCGTAAACGTGTTTAGGGAAGGTACCTTGACTTACATAACAAGTTTCGTGTGGATCGGAGAATGTCAGACTTTACTTCCTGATTCGGGAGTTGTACTTCCTGTAAGGAGGTCATCCTTTACAGACATGTTCAGGGCGGGTCTGAGGTCTAACAGTGTGATTTCATCTATAAGTTGTTATTTTTGTGAAAAACAACTGATGGTATCAGAATTGAAGCTGAATTTTAGATATAACTAGTTATTTTTGTGATAGAACATCTGATGGTATAAGAATTTAGGGTGCATTTTCTCTTTTTTCCCTCTGTTACTTTTTCTCTCTTCCCATTTTCCCTGTTTTTTTTTTCCTTGGCCCCTCTTGCAGTACCTTTTGCCCCATCTTTCCCTTTCAGAGCAGCATGAGAAACTGTAAATGTTAGATTTGATAGATTTGTAGGCAAATGCCTCCATCATGTGGCGAACAAAGGTTACTGCAATGACAAACCACTCAGTAGAGTGGATCCTGTGCAGTGTTCTTATGTCAACACCATTGAACGATTTGTTATCATATTCAGCAAGCATCATCTACCATGTGGTTTTCATGTTTTCATTCATTTTGAGTATGATACAATGAAATTTGTTAAAGTTATAAGGGAAATTGTGAACTTGTATTTTCTGTTACCACCAGAAGGCGCTGTTTTCAAAATGTACAGTTTTTGGATAAGCATCTTCAGCAAGATCCCATCATCGGTCGTCACGAGTTTGGTTAAGATCTGACCTTCCATCGCAAAGTTATAAGAGTTTGTTGTTGTAGCGAAATACCAGACGTCATATTGTCTGCCGTCAACAAGGGGCACTGTTTTTGAAAATGAATATTTTCATATAGGCATCTTCAGGGATTGACTATCATCAATCCTAGCAAGTTTGGTTCAGATTGGAATAGCATTCGCAAAGTGGTAGCAGTTTGTTTTTTGTCGCAAATATCTGACTTTGTAGTGTTGTCATGGCAACACTGTTGAACAATTTGTTATCATATTAGGCACACATCATCTACCATGTGTTTGGAATGTTTTCACAAATTTTGAGTTTGATACAAGGACATTTGTTAAAGTTATAAGGGAAATTGTGAACTTGTACTTTCTGTTACCACCAGGTGGCGCTGTTTCCAAAATTTACAATTTTTGCATAGGCATCTTCAGCAAAGGCCCATCATCGATCATCACAAGTTTGGTTAAGATCTGACCTTCAATCGCAAAGTTATAAGAGTTTGTTGTGTGTTGCGAAATACCAGACTTCCTAGTGTTTGCCACCACCAGGAGGCGATGTTTTCAAAATTTACAGTTTTTGCATAGACATCTTTAGCAAGGGCCCATCCTCGATTGTCACTTGTTTGGTTACTATCTGACCTTCCATGGCAAAGTTATAAGAGATTGTTGTGTGTTGCGAGGAATCGTGATTTTCGCCAACTTTCCTGACCTTCTTCTTGTTAGCCGTGATACTTAATGAAAAGATTTTGATACCTTTGGATCCTCAACTTGTTCACAGTGACCTCACAAAGTTTCAAGGTGATCCCATGAAAGCTCTATGACAAGTGCGTTCACATACCATTGGTGCGAAATGGCCAAAATCTGCAAAAATGTACTTTCAATCCAAGATGGCGGCTTTCCCGTTCGTTTTAGAGCATAGGCTGCTTTGAATTTTTTGACCGTCCTGACCTAAGGCACGCGTGAGTACCAAGTTTAGTGCATGTACATTAAACGTGCTCCTCAGGAGTACAAGTTTTACGGGTTGTAAGAGTTTCGCCTTTTGTTGTGAAAAATATGAATGAACGCCAACTTTGGCGCCCCCTATCTCAAAAACCATGTGACATTTTAAAAAACTTTTAATAACTTTAGATCCTCAACTTATTCACAGTGACCTCAACCAGTTTGATGGTGATCGAATTAAAGCTCTATGACAAGTGCGTTCACATACCATTGGTGCGAAATGGCCAAAATCTGCGAAAAATGTACTTTCAATCCAAAATGGCGGCTTTCCTGTTAGTTTTAGAGGTTCGGCTACGCTGACTTTTTTGACCGTCTGGACCTAACGAACGCGTGAGTACCAAGTTTCGTGCATGTACATTCAACGTGCTCCTCAGGAGGACAAGTTTTACGGGTTGTAAGAGTTTTGCCTTTTGTTGTGAAAAATATGAATGAACACCAACTTTGGCGCCCCCTATCTCGTACACCGAGCGATATTTTAAAAAGCTTTCAGTAACTTATGCTCGGCAACTTGTTCACAGTGACCTCACTAATTTTCAAGGTGATCGCACAAAAACTCTAGGACAAGTTCATTCAAATATCAGGTGTCATAGTGGCTGCTGTCACAAGGGGGCGCTGTTTTTGAAAGTGAATATTTTCAAATAGGTGTCTTCAGGGCCAGACTATCATCAATCCTAGCAAGTTTGGTTCAGATTGGACTCAGTTTCGCAAAGTTGTAGCAGTTTGTTGTTTTGTCACAAATATCTGACTTTGCAGTGTTGCTATGGCAACACCGTTGCGCCATTTGTTATCATAATAAGCACGCATCATCTTTCATGTGTTTTAAATGTTGTCACAAATTTTGAGTTTGATACGATTAAATATGTAAAAGTTATTACAGAAATTGTGTATTTGTTGTATTTTCTGTTACCACAAGGAGGCGCTGTGCTAAAAATGTACAGTTTTTCCACAGACTTCTTCAGCAATGGTCCATCATCAACCCTAGGTAATTTGGTTGGGAAGTGACCTTCTATCGCAAAGTTATAAGAGTTTTGTTGCCTGTAGCGAAAAATAAAAATTTTCACCAACTTTGCCGGCCCCTTTCTCGTACACCATGATACTTATTAAAAAGTTTTTAGCAACTTTAGATCCTCAACTTGTCCAAAGTGACCTCACCAAGTTTGAACGTGATCCCATGTAAGCTCTAGGACAAGTTCGTTCAAATACCGATGGTGCGATATGGCCAAAATCGGCAAAAAATGAATTTTCAATCCAAGATGGCGGCTTTCCTGTTCGTTTTAGAGCATAGGCTACGCTGACTTTTTTGACCATCCCGACCTAAAGAACGCGTGTACCAAGTTTCGTGCATGTACATTAAACGTGCTCCTCAGGCCCACAAGTTTTAGGGGGTGGAGCAGTTATTTGCCCCGCCCACTTTCATTTTTTAACGCACATTCCCCGAAACATTAATAAACGTAAATTTACACCAGGTCTGATGCACTTGCAAAGAATGGTGAGTTTTGGGGCATGTTCAGGGCCTCAAAAACGCGATTTATTTGGAAGGCGGAAGAATAAGAAGAATAACTCTTACGATTACAATAGGGTTCTTGCGCAACCAAGTTGCTCGAACCCTAATAATAAGAACTAGTACCGCAAGCGGTAATCAACGGGTTCGAGCTTGACGGCTCGCGAGTCCCCGTGCGTCCACGTTGCAGCGCGAGTCCTCTTCCTCATCTTCCGTTCATTCACTGCTTGTGGTACTGGTTATTTTCAGCTGCATCCCCGCGCAATGTCAGGCGTGTCCGTTTAAAATGGCCGTCTTCCTGTTGGGTGAAAGGCGTGTCCGTAAACATGTTTAGGGAAGGTACCTTGACTTACATAATAAGTTTCGTGTGGATCGGAGAATGTCAGACATTACTTCCTGTTTCGGGAGTTGTACTTCCTGTAAGGAGGTCATCCTTTACAGACATGTTCAGGGCCGGTCTGAGGTCTGAGGTCTAACAGTGTGATTTTGTCTATAAGTTGTTATTTTTGTGAAAAACAACTGATGGTATCAGAATTGAAGCTGAATTTTAGAAATAACTAGTTATTTTTGTGATAGAACATCTGATGGTATAAGAATTTAGGGTGCATTTTCTCTTTTTTCCCTCTGTTACTTTTTCTCTCTTCCCATTTTCCCTGTTTTTTTTTTCCTTGGCCCCTCTTGCAGTACCTTTTGCCCCATCTTTCCCTTTCAGAGCAGCATGAGAAACTGTAAATGTTAGATTTGATAGATTTGTAGGCAAATGCCTCCATCATGTGGCGAACAAAGGTTACTGCACTGACGAACCACTCAGTAGAGTGGATCCTGTGCAGTGTTCTTATGTCAACACCATTGAACGATTTGTTATCATATTCAGCAAGCATCATCTACCATGTGTTTTACATGTTTTCATTCATTTTGAGTATGATACAATGAAATTTGTTAAAGTTATAAGGGAAATTGTGAACTTGTATTTTCTGTTACCACCAGAAGGCGCTGTTTTCAAAATGTACAGTTTTTGCATAAGCATCTTCAGCAAGATCCCATCATCGGTCGTCACGAGTTTGGTTAAGATCTGACCTTCCATCGCAAAGTTATAAGAGTTTGTTGTTGTAGCGAAATACCAGACGTCATATTGTCTGTTGTCAACAGGGGGCACTGTTTTTGAAAATGAATATTTTCATATAGGCATCTTCAGGGATTGACTATCATCAATCCTAGCAAGTTTGGTTCAGATTGGAATAGCATTCGCAAAGTGGTAGCAGTTTGTTTTTTGTCGCAAATATCTGACTTTGTAGTGTTGTCATGGCAACACTGTTGAACAATTTGTTATCATATTAGGCACGCATCATCTACCATGTGTTTGGAATGTTTTCCCAAATTTTGAGTTTGATACAAGGAAATTTGTTAAAGTTATAAGGGAAATTGTGAACTTGTACTTTCTGTTACCACCAGGTGGCGCTGTTTCCAAAATTTACAATTTTTGCATAGGCATCTTTAGCAAAAGCCCATCATCGATCATCACAAGTTTGGTTAAGATCTGACCTTCAATCGCAAAGTTATAAGAGTTTGTTGTGTGTTGCGAAATACCAGACTTCCTAGTGTTTGCCACCACCAGGAGGCGATGTTTTCAAAATTTACAGTTTTTGCATAGACATCTTTAGCAAGGGCCCATCATCGATTGTCACTTGTTTGGTTACTATCTGACCTTCCATGGCAAAGTTATAAGAGATTGTTGTGTGTTGCGAGGAATCGTGATTTTCGCCAACTTTCCTGACCTTCTTCTTGTTCGCCGTGATACTTAATGAAAAGATTTTGATACCTTTGGATCCTCAACTTGTTCACAGTGACCTCACAAAGTTTCAAGGTGATCCCATGAAAGCTCTATGACAAGTGCGTTCACATACCATTGGTGCGAAATGGCCAAAATCTGCGAAAAATGTACTTTCAATCCAAAATGGCGGCTTTCCTGTTCGTTTTAGAGGTTCGGCTACGCTGACTTTTTTGACCGTCTGGACCTAACGAACGCGTGAGTACCAAGTTTCGTGCATGTACATTCAACGTGCTCCTCAGGAGGACAAGTTTTACGGGTTGTAAGAGTTTTGCCTTTTGTTGTGAAAAATATGAATGAACACCAACTTTGGCGCCCCCTATCTCGTTCACCGAGCGACATTTTAAAAAGCTTTCAGTAACTTATGCTCGGCAACTTGTTCACAGTGACCTCACTAATTTTCAAGGTGATCGCACAAAAACTCTAGGACAAGTTCATTCAAATATCAGGTGTCATAGTGGCTGCTGTCACAAGGGGGCGCTGTTTTTGAAAGTGAATATTTTCAAATAGGTGTCTTCAGGGCCAGACTATCATCAATCCTAGCAAGTTTGGTTCAGATTGGACTCAGTTTCGCAAAGTTGTAGCAGTTTGTTTTTTTGTCACAAATATCTGACTTTGCAGTGTTGCTATGGCAACACCGTTGCGCCATTTGTTATCATAATAAGCACGCATCATCTTTCATGTGTTTTAAATGTTGTCACAAATTTTGAGTTTGATACGATTAAATATGTAAAAGTTATTACCGAAATTGTGTATTTGTTGTATTTTCTGTTACCACAAGGAGGCGCTGTGCTAAAAATGTACAGTTTTTCCACAGACTTCTTCAGCAATGGTCCATCATCAACCCTAGGTAATTTGGTTGGGAAGTGACCTTCTATCGCAAAGTTATAAGAGTTTTGTTGCCTGTGGCGAAAAATAAAAATTTTCACCAACTTTGCCGGCCCCTTTCTCGTACACCATGATACTTATTAAAAAGTTTTTAGCAACTTTAGATCCTCAACTTGTCCAAAGTGACCTCACCAAGTTTGAACGTGATCCCATGTAAGCTCTAGGACAAGTTCGTTCAAATACCGATGGTGCGATATGGCCAAAATCGGCAAAAAATGAATTTTCAATCCAAGATGGCGGCTTTCCTGTTCGTTTTAGAGCTTCGGCTACGCTGACTTTTTTGACCAGCCCGACCTAAGGAACGCGTGTACCAAGTTTCGTGCATGTACATTAAACATGCTCTTCAGGCCCACAATATTTAGGGGGTGGAGCAGTTATTTGTCCCGCCCACTTTCATTTTTTAACGCACATTCCCCGAAACACTAACAAACGTAAATTTACACCAGGTCTGATGCGCTTGCAAAAATTGGTGAGTTTTGGGGCATGTTCAGGGCCTCAAAAATGCGATTCATTTGGTAGGCGGAAGAAGAAGAAGAAGAACTAGTACCGCAAGCGGTAATCAACGGGTTCGAGCTTGACGGCTCGCGGGTCTCCCTGCGCCCACCTCGCCGTGCGAGTCCTCTAGCTCATCTTCCGTTCATTCATTGCTTGCGGTAGTAGTTATTTTCAGCTTGGACTATTTTCAGCGTCCATGTGTTAAGTTAGAGGGCACTTCCTGTTTAAAATGGCAGACTTCCTCTTTTTCCTATTTAATTTAATTTAATTTAATTTAATTTAATTTAATTTAATTTTATTTAATTTAATTTAATTTTATGATTAAGTGCAATATAGGCTATGGTATTGGTATTGGTATTGGTTCAATATGTGCAGTAATTGCAAGTTTTAATAAAAATTTAACCCTCCACTTGTTTTTTTTATTTTGGCCCCCCGTGTATTTGACTTTGGCATTACTGCTTTACAGACATGTTCCGGGCGGGTTTGAGGTCTCACATATCAAGTTTCAAGTGAATACAGCAATCCCAATTAGAGCAGCATGAGAAACTGTAAATGTTAGATTTGATAGATTTGTAGGCAAATGCCTCCATCATGTGGCGAACAAAGGTTACTGCACTGACGAACCACTCAGTAGAGTAGATCCTGTGCAGTGTTCTTATGTCAACGCCGTTGAACGATTTGTTATCATATTCAGCAAGCATCATCTACCATGTGTTTTACATGTTTTCATTCATTTTGAGTATGATACAATGAAATTTGTTAAAGTTATAAGGGAAATTGTGAACTTGTATTTTATGTTACCACCAGAAGGCGCTGTTTTCAAAATGTACAGTTTTTGCACAAGCATCTTCAGCAAGATCCCATCATCGATCGTCACGAGTTTGGTTAAGATCTGACCTTCCATCGCAAAGTTATAAGAGTTTGTTGTTGTAGCGAAATACTAGACGTCATATTGTCTGCCGTCAACAGAAGGCACTGTTTTTGAAAGTGAATATTTTCATACAGGCATCTTCAGGGATTGACTATCATCAATCCTAGCAAGTTTGGTTCAGATTGGAATAGCATTCGCAAAGTGGTAGCAGTTTGTTTTTTGTCGCAAATATCTGACTTTGCAGTGTTGTCATTGCAACACTGTTGAACAATTTGTTATCATATTAGGCACGCATCATCTACCATGTGTTTTGAATGTTTTCCCAAATTTTGAGTTTGATACAAGGAAATTTGTTAAAGTTATAAGGGAAATTGTGAACTTGTACTTTCTGTTACCACCAGGTGGCGCTGTTTCCAAAATTTACAGTTTTTGCTTAGGCATCTTTAGCAAAAGCCCATCATCTATCATCACAAGTTTGGTTAAGATCTGACCTTCAATCGCAAAGTTATAAGAGTTTGTTGTGTGTTGCGAAATACCAGACTTCATAGCGTTTGCCACCACCAGGAGGCGATGTTTTCAAAATTTACAGTTTTTGCATAGACATCTTTAGCAAGGGCCCATCATCGATTGTCACTTGTTTGGTTAATATCGGACCTTCTATCGCAAAGTTATAAGAGTTTTGTTGCATGTGGCGAAAATCTTAAATTTTCACCAACTTTGACGCCCCCTTTCTCGTACGCCATGATACTTATTAAAAAGTTTTCAGGAACTTTAGATCCTCAACTTGTCCACAGTGACCTCAGCAAGTTTGAAGGTGATCCCATGAAAGCTCTATGACAAGTGCGTTCACATACCATTGGTGCGAAATGGCCAAAATCAGCAAAAAATTTACTTTCAATCCAAGATGGCGGCTTTCCCGTTCGTTTTAGAGCATAAGCTGCTTTGAATTTTTTGACCGTCTGGACCTAAGGAACGCGTGAGTACCAAGTTTAGTGCATGTACATTCAACATGCTCCTCAGGAGGATAAGTTTTACGGGTTGTAGGAGTTTCGCCTTTTGTTGTGAAAAATATGAATGAACGCCAAATTTGGCGCCCCCTATCTCAAAAACCATGTAACATTTTAAAAAACTTTTAATAACTTTAGATCCTCAACTTGTCCACAGTGACCTCAACCAGTTTGAAGGTGATCCCTTTAAAGCTCTATGACAAGTGCGTTCACATACCATTGGTGCGAAATGGCCAAAATCTGCAAAAAATTTACTTTCAATCCAAGATGGCGGCTTTCCTGTTCGTTTTAGAGCTTCGGCTACGCTGACTTTTTTGACCGTCTGGACCTAAGGAATGCGTGAGTACCAAGTTTTGTGCATGTACATTCAACGTGCTCCTCAGGAGGACAAGTTTTACGGGTTGTAAGAGTTTCACCTTTTGTTGTGAAAAATATGAATGAACACCAACTTTGGCGCCCCCTATCTCGTACACCGAGCGATATTTTAAAAAGCTTTCAGGAACTTATGCTCGGCAACTTGTTCACAGTGACCTCACCAACTTTCAAGGTGATCGCATAAAAACTCTAGGATTAGTTCATTCAAATATCAGGTGTCATAGTGTCTGCTGTCACCAGGGGGCGCTGTTTTTGAAAGAGAATATTTTCATATAGGCGTCTTCAGGGCCAGATTATCATCAATCAGAGCAAGTTTGGTTCAGATCGGACTCGGATTCGTAAAGTTGTAGCAGTTTGTTTTTTGTCACAAATATCTGACTTTGCAGTGTTGCTGTGGCAACACCGTTGAACGATTTGTTATCATATAAAGCACGCATAATCGACCATGTGTTTTGAATGTTTTCCCAATTTTTGAGTTTGATACGATTAACTCTGTAAAAGTTATTACCGAAATGTTTATTTTTGGATTTTCTGTTACCACAAGGAGGCGCTGTGCTAAAAATGTACAGTTTTTCCACAGACTTCTTCAGCAATGGTCCATCATCAACCCTAGGTAATTTGGTTGGGATGTGACCTTCTATCGCAAAGTTATAAGAGTTTTGTTGCCTGTGGCGAAACATTAAAATTTTCACCAACTTTGCCGGCCCCTTACTCTTACGCCATAATACCTATTGAAAAGATTTTGATACCTTTGGATCCTCAACTTGTCCAAAGTGACCTCACCAAGTTTGAAGGTGATCCCATGAAAGTTCTAGGACAAATCTGTTCAAATATCATTGGTGCAAAATGGCCAAAATCAGCAAAGCATTTACTTTCAATCCAAGATGGCGGCTTTCCTGTTCGTTTTAGAGCATAGGCTACGCTGACTTTTTTGACCGGCGTGACCTAAGGAACGCGTGTACCAAGTTTTGTGCATGTACATTAAACGTGCTCCTCAGGACCACAGGTTTTAGGGGGTGGAGCAGTTTTTTGGCCCGTCCACTTTCACCAGGGGGCGCTGATTTTGACTTGAAATATTTTCACATAGGTTTGTTCAGGGCCAGACTATCAACAATCCTAGCAAGTTTGGTTCAGATTGGACCAGGATTGGCAAAGTTGTAACAGTTTTTTTTTTGTAGTATTTTCTACCACCACCAGGAGGCGCTGTTTTCAAAATGTATTGTTTTCGGCAATATAGTCGCCTTCAGCAACTACCCATTATCAATCATAGGAAGTTTGGTTGGGATTGGATCTTCCATCGCAAAGTTATAAGAGTTTTGCTTTTTGTTGTGAAAAATAGGAATTTACACCCACTTTGGCGCCCCCTATCTCGTACACCATGAGACATTTTAAAAAACTTTTGATAACTTAAGCTCCTCAACTGGTTCACAGTGACCTCACCGAGTTTAAAGGTGATCGCACAAGAACTCTAGGATTAATTCCTTCAAATACCAGAGGTCATATTGTCTCCGTCACCAGGGGGTGCTGTTTTTGAAAGTGAATATTTTCATATAGACGTCTTCAGGGCTGGACTATCATCAATCCTAGCAAGTTTGGTTCAGATTGGACTAGGATTCGCAAAGTTGTAGCAGTTTGTTTTTTTGTCGCAAAAATCCGACTTTGCATCATTACCATGGCAACATCATGTAACTCTACGCCATCATATTGAGCATGCATCATCTACCTTGTGTTTTGGGTGATTTTTACCAATTTTGAGTTTGATACGATAATCTCTGTAAAAGTTATTCCCGAAATTGTAAAAGTAACTTTTTTTTTTTAATTTTCTGCCACAACCAGGAGGCGATGTTTACAAACTTGACAGTTTTTGCATAGGCCTCTTCAGCAAGGGCCCATCATCAATCGCCACAAGTTTGGTTAAGATCGGACCTTCTATCGCAAAGTTATAAGAGTTTTGTTGCGTGTGGCGAAAATCTTAAATTTTCACCAACTTTGACGCCCCCTTTCTCGTACGCCATGATACTTATTAAAAAGTTTTCAGGAACTTTAGATCCTCAACTTGTCCACAGTGACCTCACCAAGTTTGAACGTGATTCCATGTAAGCTCTGGGACAAGTTCGTTCAAATACCGATGGTGCGAAATGGCCAAAATCGCCTCTGTTTTGGCGTGCAATCCAAGATGGCGTCCTTCCTGTAGGATTCACAGGGAAGTTGTCATCGACTTTTTTGACCGTCCCCACCTCATGAACATGTGTGCCAAGTTTCGTTCATGTGCGTTAAACCAGAGAGCAGATGACCTAATAGAAGTTTTTTGCGTCAGTTTTTAGCCCCGCCCTCTTCCATTTTTTGACGCACATTCCTTGAAACATTGATATACGTAATTTTACACCAGGTCTGATGGGGTTGCAAAATTTGGTGAGTTTTGGGGCATGGGAAAGGCCTCAAAAACGCGATTCATTTGGAGGAATAATAAAAATAAGAATAATCTTAGCGATTATAATAGGGTTCTTGCGCAACCAAGTTGCTCGAACCCTAATAACTCTTACGATTACAATAGGGTTCTTGCGCAACATTGTTGCTCGAACCCTAATAATCTTCACAGTTTCAATAGGGTTCTTGCAACCTTGTTGCTCGAACCCTAATAATCTTCACAGTTTCAATAGGGTTCTTGCAACCTTGTTGCTCGAACCCTAATAATCTTTACAGTTTCAATAGGGTTCTTGCAACCAAGTTGCTCGAACCCTAATTAGTGTATATGTACAGCAGCAGTATAGCTGGGACTGAGTATGAAGCCCACTTCAAAGCACAAGACATAGTGTTCTCACAGCAGCTTCCTCTTTTGCTGATTTGTTCTGCTTCACTCCCTCAATGCCCACTCTCCTTTTCATGCTGTTTTATTCTTCACATCTGTGACATATCCTCATTTCCTGTCATTTGTTGTCATTCTCTGCTCTTAGCTTGAATTCATCCACATGCAAATAACTTGCAAATAACACCAGCACACACATTGGCTCCCCGTGCAAAGGACTGGACATCTGTGTTAATATGAATTAGTGATCAGAATGAGAGGTGGAAACAACAGAAAAGGCTAATGACTGATTAGTTAGTTTGAGTATTATACTTTCAAAAGAGAGCGGTTAATTTGCCATGTTTTCTACGAGGAGTGCAATGAATAGTCAGCGTCAGCCAACAAAAATCCACCACAAAATTAGCTTTCAATAGATCTTCTTGTTGAAAATTGTCAGTCACATCATTGTGCAACTTTTTCAGACATAGTGTTTTATGGAGTAAGCCATCTCACTTTTACCCATCTCTGCTGAGATTGTGACGGCAAAGTTCACAGAAAGTACCAGACTGTGCTGAAAAGATAGTCGGCTGACTAAGAAGGTGTAATGCCAGAGCAGTGAAACTTGGCATGCATTACATTCAACCTTCCATTATATGGACTGCATTGATTCCTTCCTGGTAAACCCACATTTGGTAGCTAATTAAAGACTTTTTTATAAAAATTAGTTCGAGAGACATTTTTGTGAAGATGGACAGAATTGGCACTGTGGTGTTACCAAACATGCAGAAATGGATTAGCCCAAAGGACATCCATGCTGACCTGGTTGCTACACAAGGGGATGAGCACTGGCTTTATCAACTGTGCAATAGTGGGCAGGTGAATTCAAAAGGGGTAGGGAACACCCTGAAGATGACCCAAGACCTAGATGTCCTGCCACAGCCACTGCCCAAGAAAACATTGATTCACCGCATGGTGATGATGACAGACGTTTGACTGAGCATCTCCTGTGAAGGAGTAGAGAACATTCTACACAACAAACTTGGCATGTTGGAGGTTTTGCCACAGCTTTTGACCCCTGATCAAAAGCATACCAGGCTGGTCATGTCGTAGGAGAACCTGGCACCTTTTAAAGCAGATCCAGTTTTTTTTTAATGTTTCCGAAACCAGGATGAGTGCTGGGCCCATCACTTTGAGTCGGAGACAACAAGTCAGTCCATCCATCCACCCATTTTCAACGGTTGAGGGTCACAGGGGCTGCTGTGCCAATCTCAGCTGACATAGGGCGATAGGCGGGGTGCACCCTGGACCGTTTGCCAGTAAAAAGTCAGTCCATGCAGTCGAAATATCTGATGTTGAGGACTTTTTTCAGGATGAAAGCTTCTATAGGGGCTGCACACTAATGGAAGTATGTAGACTGCAGGTATGGTGAAAAATAAACCACATTTGGTCAAATTCAACCATTGCATCCTAAGACGTCGGAAAAAGAAAGTGTCCAACGTTTTTGACCCTTTCTCCATGACACGTCACGTTATTCGATGAAGTTGTTAGCGTATAGACAGGTAGAAACGGGACGTGGTTTTGGAGGTTCAGGTGATAAATAATACACCTGACCTCACGCCCCCAATGTGTTCACGTATTGACCATAAGATGTCGCTATTGTGCTTGGTGATAATGTTGAAAGCTCTATATACTGTCTTTGGTATCACTGTTTCTGGTGTATAAACAAAAGTCTATTTAAAATAAATAAACAAGTGACGCTTAGCCTGGAGGGGGGCAAGTAACGCTATAATGCACTGGGGGAAACCCTGAACTATGTTTTGCTGCTGGATTACTGTCACCCTGAATGGCTCGGAAAATTTAAAAGCATAACTGTAGGCAGCAAGTACAAGTGCTAATATCTTCTATACAACTACTGTAATGTGAACACAATGAACATATGGACTGAGCATTTTATTGCTGCTGAAAATGACCTTTGACCCTTGATCTTGCCCCGAAGCACCATTAAATTGAACATTAATGCATTCACAAATTGAGAAGCACAAAAGTCAACTTTCATGGAAATGCACTGACCTCAGATGTTGTCAGGAGAATAATTAACACTCGACGATAAATGTGCATTAATTAAGTATAGAAACATGCTGTTACTCTTTTGCTGCCTGTTTGTGAAATCCCAGTTTGTTGAAAAAGTGAGAATATACCACAGTAAAATGCAGCTTGATGTATAAAGTGGTGTTTCCAGTGGTGTTTATCATGAATATTGAGAACTGCAGCAGCAGTGACATGCATATAAATGCAGACATATTTGCACACACAAAGGAGTTGGGTTCAGCAGGAAGTGGGAGTTTTTAATTAAGGGTCGGCACACACTGATTAATTAATTTGTTCTAATACTCACTCTCTCACACACACACACACACACGCACACTCAGGAAGAGTTTTAGGGCTTTGTCATTCATTACACACAAACACACTCACTCTCACTTTAAAGGCCAAACAACAAACAAACATTACACATGCATGCACTGTAGTGAGTAAACAGTGATCTTCCATGTTTTTTATTAATTAACACCATCTTAGGTCACACTGTACTAATGTAAAACATACTGTATATTCAAATCAAGCGTAACTATTGTTTGGTCCATATACAGTATATAAAAAAATCCGATAAATGCTGGCAATGATCTCTTGTCAAATGTCTTGTTTTGTGGACAAAACAAAATGATGTTTGATTTCTTGAATGAGTAAATAAACTTTAATAAAACCCTCTGATTACCCACTGATCACTTAAGTAATTGATTGATGATCGATTCATTGAGTAATTGTTTTAGTCTTATTAAGAAGTCAGTGGCCCTTTGATGCTCAGCTGATGACAGGAATCCTTCCCCTTGCCTTGAATTTGGCAGATTTAGAAATGTTCATGAAGAAAACAGATTATGTGCAAATTATGCAGATTGAGAATGTGTCACACCTTTACTGAACGATATTTATTCTCAAAAGCCATAACTATTCTGGTGCACTGATGACCACAGAATGAAATGGATGTTTCAGTTTCATTTATACAATTTCTTTATCATTTGTCTACGTATGATGCAATAATAAAAATAATCAAAAATCAACACTGTCAGCAACTGGTTTTAGAAGTTTATCCTCTCTATTTTTAAGTGAAGAGTTTTTCAGCATAGAGCAGTTTTGACATTTGAAAGGAAATGTGATCAGTGAGACCCAACCTTTTTGAGAAGCAGTCTTCCCTGTCACTTTCATCTGTGTGCTAACTATATTTCTCACATCGTGGACAGAAAATGTCTTTGCAGCAGCCTAATCCTTGCAATACAACTTGAACTGTGTTGGCCAGCATGCATCTGTCTTACAGCTATTTCCCAGAAGTCTGAATTATTTCCTCTTTTCGACGTTTCCCCGTCTAATTAAATGTGCTTAATGCAACACAGAACTCGATTTCTCTCTCCACCAGCTGGTCACTTGGTTTCTCTATTTACGCTCACAAAGAATGAAATGTTTGAAAACGGTTCATCTCGGGGCTAGCATTAAATGTAGTTTATTGGTACATGCAGTAAAAAGTGATGACCCCACCTGTGAATGCATCTGTTATTTTTTATTTTTTTTTTTTCAAATGTCTCAAAATTGCTTTGAGGGGCCACACGGTGGAGCACATGGCAAGCACTGTTGCTTCACAGCAAAAAGATTGCTGGTTTGCATCCAGGTCTGGGCATTCTTTTTCCCCCTGTGTGTTCTCTGGTTTCCTCCCACAGTCCAAAAACATGCAGTGGTGAATTGGACACTTGACCGTAGGTGTGATTGTGTGAGTGCATGGTTTGTTTCTGTATGTTTGCCCTGTGATGGACTGGTGAACTGCCCACATTATGACCCCGCCTTTTGCCCTGTGTCAGCTGGGATTGGTTCCAGCCCCATGTGACCCTCACGTGGAGGATAAAGCAGGAGACAATGAATAGATGAAAAATGCATGCAAACTTTGGTGACAAATCATATCTGTTAGAACGGCCAGTTTTGCTCTTAAACAGCATAAATTCTGCAGAAATACTGGAAACAGAGTTTAATTTTGCATGGAAATTGCCATCACACATCCCCTTATAAGTTCTGCTCATTATTTGGCAGCATGCTTTTCTTGTTTCCGCAGCAGCATCTGGCAACCTAGTAGCACTGACAGTTTCAATGTTAAAGTTTTTCCTCCCAGACTGAGCCTGAGGTACATCTGCTCTCACTGTGCTCCCGCTAATATAAAATTCCATTACAAGCCTGCATTCCCATAGTGTCAAAGTGTCTGTTTAGCTTGCAAGACTAAATGATGCATGCTTTGCTAACTGTTCAGCACAGTTCATCAATACATTCTGTATCATCTCTGTTTCCACTCTGACCATGTCCTTCTCTCTTTCTGTTCGGTCTTCGTTGCGCTCCTTTCTACTCTTGACAGCACAATTAAGAAGGCACAATTAGCCTCCTTGCAAATTGCAGCGTGCATGCACACATTTAAGCATACATGTACACACTTTGGGGGAAATTATAGGGTAGTTTAGTCTCGCTCTACAATTGACCAAAAATGAGACATAAAAAGTAGAAAGTGAAGTTTTTTGGTGTAATTTTTGAGCCAATACTTTGCGTAAAGTTCTTCTTGGCTGTAAAAATAACCTCGCCCTTTTTAGACCTTGTTGAGGCTCTCTACAGCTAAAAGACAGGTGGAGGTCATAGCTTTGCAGCTGTCTACTTCAAGCTTTTCAGAGAACAATTTCATCTGAAAGTCTAGACTACTAGTATAGATTGATCTGGGCTTAGAGAAAGAAGGAAAATAGCAAGGTTAAAGTCTAAAGCCCTCTTAGCGACCTCTTGAGACAGCATTATTAACTTAACAACACAAACTGCTGATATCTTTGCTGCCAATTCAGTCTGAAATGTAAAGTTGAACTTCAGTATGCTTTCAAAATACAGTGGGAATATGAAAATGCTCAACTAACTCAACAGTCTGTCAACAAATGTCTAGGCAGCTCCGTCAATACAAAGTTCAAAGTTTATTTGTTGCATTTCTTTGGCACAAAGGGAAAAATGTTGCTGATAATGGGTCACCAGATGACACCAGACATTCACCTCTGGCAAAAATGGTCCTTTAGTGTACAGTATATTTGCTGTGGTTTTGTGTTGCCTGCTGTGCAATAAGCTGCTTTTAGTGGAGGAAAACAAGTACCAGTCTGAATTTCACACAGCAGGCCCTCGATCAAAGAAGTTATTTGCTGAAAGTTGGTGTATTTCCTCACAGCCTTCAGGAAGCAGCTGCATTAAAGGAAATATGCGTGTGTGTCACAGTGTGTGGTATAGGACTATTTACAATTATGAATTTCAGGCCTTTCCTGCATTCAAAGCCTGTAGGCCCACAATGACTCAGCACAAAAGGCAAAAACTAATTTGTTCTTAACATATATATTTTTTAATGTCCTCCTTTCACATACTCCTCATGTCAGTTATCAAGGAACTGGAACTTACTCTCAACACTCAAAATGGCTCTGGATTGAGAGTATCAGGCAAATACCTAAAATACAAAATCCCCAAATGGTCTGAGGGTTTCATATTTGCAGAAGCTGTCATTTAGCTGTCTGTCAAAGAACTGAAATCGTTCACACTGAGATAATTGCATAAGTTCTTTGTTCTCCTGTCAGGAGACTAAAAATTGAATATTTAAATTCCATTGATACGTTATAATTAAAATCACACGGTAAATGTTAAAACAATGCTGGAATTGAGGTATGTGCTATTAATCCAAAAGCTGTTCTAAATCAGATTATACAATGTTTTTGGACACACAAAACCCAGCACAAGACTAACACACTGGGAAGGAGAGGACTTTCTCTAAGAGAACCTTCTCTAATTCCTGATGCGTTTGATTAGGATTTGCCCTTACACAGGTGTTGGGGTTGGGATTCATTCATTTACAGTGAGGTTCAGAATCTCAACCACTTCTCACCACAAACATTAAAAATGCTGATAACTGTGTGTTTTGTTTAGGTATTTAATGTTGAACTTAAAAAAGAAAAGAGGGCCTGCGGTTGTTTAAGTTCTGATAGGAAATAATGATGGATTTAGCATGGGTGTTTTCCTGTGGTAAAATTGAATTAGTTGTTAGTATTTCACTCTGTAGCTCGCCACATATGGAAGAAAAATTAAGTTAGTGAGAGGCTG